>NC_079214.1:4901740-4906740 GCF_029633865.1 Lampris incognitus | reverse complement strand
ACAAAAGGGCAATATCGGATTTTTTTCCCCCTCTTTTCTCCTTTTGTGCATTTTTTTTTTTTGCATTTTTTTTTTCAATTTCACCGAGCTTGAAGAATTGCAGAGAGAACATGGTGGCTCCCCGAGCCCTCGACCTTTTCTGCGAGCTGCTCTTTTGTCGGGAGGCTGAGCGGGAAGAGCCGCTGTTCTTCTCTGACGGTGAAGGACGTCCACGTCCATGTCCACATAAAGACGCTCGGCAGCATCGCATCTGCTCGTCACTGTGCTGCACCTCTGGGCCTGGTGTCTCCTCACCGTGCCTCCTCAGTGCAGACGGATGAAGGTGTAGTTATGGAAGGAGGACGTTTACAAACTGGATTTTGTAAAGGGATGAATTCGGTTGTATGAAATTACCGCCCGCCACTCTCACACATGAGCTGTGTGCCTGGATTTATTTCAGTTGTTTAGATTTATATCGTAAAGCGAGAACCTTTATTGTAAATATAATTTCTGTATATTAAGATGTGCCAAGAGAGAAACGTAGAAAATCCTGAAGCCTGCATGAAAGTCACACCGACACAATTACCTACAAAAGGTTTACTAATTTAATCTAATGTAATATAATATAAAATAAAATAAAATAATGGGATATAACCTTATCTAATATAATCTGATATAACTTAATCTAATCTAATCTAATATAATATAATATAAAATAATCTGATATAACTTAATCTAATACAATATAAAATAATATAATATAACCTAATCTAATATAATATAATATAAAATAATCTGATATAACCTAATCTACTATAATATAATATAATATAACCTGATATAATCTGTCCTACCCTAATATAATATAATATGATATGATATAATATAATGTATAGCTGAGCTTGAAACAAGCATTGTGAATTATTTGGTCACGATTTAAAATTTTTCACAAATTACAGGTACATAAAGGGTTTGGTTAATAAAATATTAAGCCATTGTTGGTCTTTCCCTGTTGTGTTCATAGAACAGTTTTTTTTTACCTTACTGGTCTATCTATCTATCTATCTATCTATCTATCTATCTATCTATCTATCTATCTATCTATCTATCTATCTATCTATCTATCTATCCACCTATCCACCTATCCATCTATCTATCTATCTATCTATCTATCTATCTATCTATCTATCTATCTATCTATCTATCTATCTATCTATCCACCTATCTATCCACCTATCTATCTATCCACCTATCTATCGATCTATCTATCTATCTATCTATCTATCTATCTATCTATCTATCTATCTATCTATCTATCTATCTATCTATCTGTCTATCTGTCTATCTGTCTATCTGTCTATCTGTCTATCTGTCTTATCATTTCACTTCACTTCACTACCTCATACAGACGCCAGTGGATTTTTGTATTTCAGCCAGACTCCTGCAGACTCCTGCAGACTGCTGCCAGGAGAAGTGGACCAGGAGATGGTTGAGGGAGGCCTGTGTTGTTGTGCAGATTGTCTCCTTTAAATCCTCTGGACTCATCTCTTGTCTCTTAGAGCCGCTTTGGAGCTCGGCCTCAAGTCTGAGATCAAGTAAACTGAGGTTTGCTTTTAATTTTCTGAACCCTTATCTGTGACGAGGTGGTCCTCCTGCACGGCGGCAGACTCACATTCCTGTCCTCACAAAGTGTTTCTGTGGTGTATTTATCACCGGCGAGGGGCCGTGTGTACAAACAGCCGCTGAAAAGAGCATCCCTGTGTTGTGTCCTGACTGTTTGGCAAGTCATTTTTCTGCCACGCTTTTCTGGGAATTGACTCGAGGGCTGGAGGTGTTCTTGCGTTCGGTTTTTCTAAGTGAACACAACAAAAGCAAATCTCTGCATAAAGCCGCTCCAAAATGGAGCCAACGGACAAAAGGGTTTAGAGGAAATCTGGGACACAGCCGGATCCAACCCGTCCCTCCTCTAACCTTCCTTCAAACAAACAGTGGCCATTTCCTCCCTCCCTCTCTCTCTCTTTCTCTCTCTCTCTTTCTCTCCCTCCCTCTCCTCTCTCTCTCTCTCTCTCTCTCTCTCTCTCTCTCTCTCTCTCTCTCTCTCTCGCCCGTGGCGGCAGGACACTAATTCAGTGACCACCACTCAGGTGATGTGCTGTCTGCCATCTCAGTCCTGTCACGGTGCAGCAGAACGGGATGTTATTAGTGTTACTTGCAGGGCACATTTAGTTTTGTTTATGCACAAAATACTTTTTATTATTTTTGGACATCGGGTTTCAGGTTCACATTTCATGAGAAAACCTGAAAACCTCGTCTCCAACCCTTAACTCTGACCGTCTTATTGTCATTTTGTTATTGAATATATTTTGAACAGAAATGAAAAATAAAATAGAAAAATTGAAACATGTCAGAGATGTGACAATTAAATTCACATGCAATGAAAATTAAAACTGGAATTAAGCGGTTTGGATAATGGATGGAGGGATTAGTATTTCCTAATTGTTTTAAGATTTCTCTGGGAAGAGAGTTTGTGCCACGCAGTGCTTTCGTAGTAATATGCAGTAGTAATAGGTAGTTTCATACTGCCGTCAACCCTCTGATGCATGTATATTTTATTTAATCACAATATTATTTAAAGTGCAAACATACATCGTGTCATACTCTTGCCAGTACCGGTTGGTTAATATTCCGGCTGGCCGTGGGGAGTCTGGTAGTATTTAGTATTTTACATGCGGATGTGGACTCCTCTCAGTAAGGTCACACGTTCTGGAGTCGTTTCTCCCGTCCACACCATTCCCGGCGTCCTCCAACAGGAAGTAGGCTTAAAATGTGAATTAACACAAGCTGGAATTCATATTTAGGGACGTGCTCTTCATGTTACGTGCACTGCTTCAGCTGCTGCTCTGCATCGATATTCCTTACTTCCCTGTTTATCAGCTTGGAAAAATTATCATTCATGTTTTGCAAGAGAAAAGGGTTTTTTTTTTGGGACGTGATCATAATTTCACAATCGACTGAGATCAGTTCGGGATTCGCTGTCCGTATTCGTTGGAATGAGACATTTTTGTCGAGCGTTGTCTTTCCGTGTGATGTTGCAGAAGGGTTTTCGGCGGTGGGAGTGAGGAGACGCTGAGCTCTGCTTCTTATTTTCCTCGGTGGCCTCCGGAGGCTCGGGGGTGGGGGGGGGTGGGGAGGGGGATCGGCGGTGTTGTGTTTATTTCTTTTTGTCGTTTTCTCCTTCCATCTTTTGACATATCTGTATTCCTCATATTCTGTCGTCTCTTTGAATACAAGTGTATAAAAAAAAGAAGAGTGAGGTCGGCTTTTCTTCCTCCTCCTCTCGTCTCACCATTTTCATCAGCTGCTCTGATAGCCATGAATCTTGTCACTCATGGTTTCCATCAAGCCATGTCCACCGAGCGTGCTGGGAGCCCTGGAGATGGCCACTGAGGCGGATGCATGGCCAGTAAGAGCCTCTCTCAACACACACACACACACACACACACACACACACACACACACACGCGTGTGTGTGTGTGTGTGTGTGTGTGTGTGTGTGTGTGTGTGTGTGTGTGTGTGTGTGTGTGTGTGTGTGTGTGTGCGGCGCTCTGAGCTCCAGCAGTGTGGTGTAGTAACATGGACAGCAGCAACACAGAAAGCTGTGGAAATAAAGCGTGGACGTGAGCTGTCTGTACGTTTTCTGAATTACATGAGCTGTAAAAGCCCCTGCAGAGGTGAATTGAATGACCCCCCCCCCCACAAAAAAAAGGGAACAATATGTTCACTTGGCAAAAAACACATCTTTGCATGGGCCGGGGTAAACACGGGTTTTCCACAAGTGTTTGCCTGAGACGTGCGGCGGCCGGGTGCAGGGGAGGAAAGCTTGTTTTCTGCTGAGCGGCGGCTCAGAACGCGGAGAACAAGCGGGCCGGGCGGGTTCGCCAAAGTGTTTCCTCCTGCTAGGATTGTGGGACGGCGAGGGGTCGGGTTCTACCTCTGAATCCACGGCGTTCCCCTGCTCCGGCTGGGCCTGCGCCGCCGGTCGGCGTGGCTCCGGTCGTCTCGCTGTGTTTCCTCCGGTGGACGTTGCTGCCTGCTGGATGCTTTCGCTCCTTCAGCCTGAACTTCACCTTGTTTTCCTTTGCTTTCTGGTGGAAATGGGAGTGATTGGCTGTGACAATGTGTGGGGGGTGGGGAGGACAGGGGTCCTCTCCCTCCATCCCCAACACAGAGTGATGGCCTCTCAGACAGCTGTCATTTATCATCAGTCACATCCCCTTTTCGTCAACTAATTTCATTTTCTTCCCTCTTTTTTGAAACGTTCTGATGCTGTTTTTTGTTGTTGTTGTTTCTCGGGTCGGGTAATGTGAAGCATGACCTCCTTCCTTCCCTTTAACTCAGAATATATATATATATTAATATATATATTAATATATATTGTATGTATTTTAATATATATCATATATATATATATATAATAGAATATATATATGTATAATAGAATATATTTTTTACCATATATATATATATGTGTGTGTGTGTGTGTGTGTGTGTGTGTGTGTGTGTGTGTGTGTGTGTATATATATATGTATGTATAAAATGTACTTTAAATTTGTGGAGCACTTTCCCTACCGTTGAGTGTTTCTTTTAACAGTTATATATATATAATCGTTTCCCTGTGCAAATAAAATTAATAATATATATTAAAAAACTATATAATTTCTCTCCTATGCAAATAATATGAATAATCACCTCATTCATATGGAGTTAATTGCCACTTAATTGCCCTAATTACCGTAATATCTGGTGGGTAATTAAGATAATTAGTTCAGTGTTAAACACATTTAATGTCTAGCTAATTATGGCCTCTTTTTAGCCAGACAGGAGGATTCCCCCCCCCCTGATTAGCTAATCATGTTAATTACACCGCCGTGCACCAGGTGAAAATTCCCACCTGCAAACAGGCGGGTGAGGTCACACTCTTAATGAAGATCACAGCGCGCGCAGGCTTACATGTGTTTTCA
>NC_079214.1:4889240-4896740 GCF_029633865.1 Lampris incognitus | reverse complement strand
CTGCAGTCGGAGGGAGGTGCTGCGAAAGCCTCGGTAAGGCGATCCGCTGTAGTTCTCTCCCTGTTCAGAGAGAGGAGTCAGAGAGCCGCTCTCCTCTCCTCCCACCTCCTCCACATCGCTCCTGTCCCCCCACCTCCTCCACATCCCTCCTCTACCCCACTTCCTTCACATCGCTGCTCTCCCCCACCTCCTCCACATCCCCTCCTCTCCCCCACCTCCTCCTCTTCCCTCTCTCTTTGTCCTGCTGCTGCGTTGCCACCGCTGTCTTTTGCAAGTCAGGCTGCTGGTGCTCGCCGTCTCCGGCAGTTTGGACTTCACCATTTTGAGGAGGTTTGGTTCTACAGGATATCAGGGGAGCGCCCTGTCGGGGGGCAGACGTGAGCACCGGTTTAACCCGAGACTAAAACCCGCGGTGGCTCTGCATGAATAAAAGCAGACCGGCTTGATTTGTTGTGTTTTCTGGCACACGGAGGCCCGTGTTTCTGTAATGGTGGAAAACGTTATTCTGCCTTTGACCCCAAGTGGATGTGTAAATCTGCCCCGTCAACCTGAGCTGTGGGTGTGTAGAAAGGGTGGCGGACGTGAGGAAGGGGTGCCCGCACGTGCCCACAACACAAAGAGAACCCCCACAGTCCCGTTCGTGATGGGTATCGCCCCGTTCATGGACGCTCTGACCCCTGACCACGCAGCGCCAACATGGCGGTGCGTGGGAACGGGAAAGGTGTGTGTGTGTGTGTGTGTGTGTGTGTGTGTGTGTGTGTGTGTGTGTGTGTGTGTGTGTGTGTGTGTGTGTGTGG
Organism: Lampris incognitus; assembly: GCF_029633865.1. Lineage (NCBI taxonomy): Eukaryota > Metazoa > Chordata > Actinopteri > Lampriformes > Lampridae > Lampris > Lampris incognitus. Next base: position 4,895,943 of record NC_079214.1, on the reverse strand, counting down.
CATATCATTGATTGATGCGCTACCTTAAAGCAACATTTTGTCGTGAAGTCACAAGTGTGGCGAGCCCGGTGTGTATGGAGAGACACCTACTGAGTGACAGGAGCTGGAGTGTGTCACTCATGCTCCTCTGCCATGACACCACCCACACACACACACACACACACACACACACACACACACACACAGTGGAGCAGTTGGGGTGGCTGCTGGGCAGGGCGAGGGCATCCGGGGGGCTGGTGGAGGAGGCGGACGTGTCGCACCCCCCCCCCCCGCTGCCCCCCGCGTTTATCGATCCGCTGGGCAGCGCGGCGCCTCGGCGTCGTTCCGCGTGGTGGCTGCCTCCTCTGTTCGGCGGTGATGTGGTTCTGCCCGGAGACGTGGCACCGACCCGACTGACACCGGGGTCAGCCGGGGAAGAAGACCTCACAGGCAGATCTTCAGATGCATGTATGGATTTACAGAGGGGTCCGGGGAGAGTGCACCGGTGAAACACCTCTTAAAGGGACCCCGGCTTTGGCGTAATGTTGTAACGGTTGAATCAGAACGGTGAAACCCGTTCCCCTCGTCAGCAAGGCGGCGCGGGGTTCTCCACGGGCTCGTCTGCAGCCAGTCGCAGCACATGGACGGTGGAATAAGAGCCAGCTAGTAATTGCAGTTGCGGGATATAAATGGGGTTGTGTTTGTGTGGCGTGTGAATCGTAGTGTCGGTCGGCCGGCGCGGCCCCGGAACCGTGTCCGGGCGGGGGGTGTCCGTGTGGAGCCCTGGGGCCGTGTCCGGGCGGGGGTGTCCGTGTGGAGCCCTGGGGCCGTGTCCGGGGCGGGGGTGTCCGTGTGGAGCCCCGGAACCGTGTCCAGGCGGGGGGTGTCCGTGTGGAGCCCCGGAGCCGTGTCCGGGCGGGGGTGTCCGTGTGGAGCCCCGAAGCCGTGTCCGGGCGGGGGTGTCCGTGTGGAGCCCCGGAGCCGTGTCCGGGCGGGGGTGACCGTGTGGAGCCCCGGAGCCGTGTCCGGGCGGGGGTGTCCGTGTGGAGTCAGCTGGCTGCTGCTGCTGCGGGGTAATGAGTATGCACCCTGACAGCTGGGGTAAAGTGTATGGATGTGTTTGGTGGGAGTAATCAGCTGCAGGACCACGAGGCGCGGGAGGCTGACGTGAGCCTTTATGACTGCAGAGCCTGCACACGCACACACACGCACGCACACACATGCACACACACATGCACGCACACATGCACGCACACATGCACGCACACACACATGCATGCACACACACATGCACGCACACACACACACATGCACACACACATGCACGCACACCCACACGCACACACACATGCATGCACACGCACACACATGCACACCCACACGCACACACTCACACACACATGCACACACTCACACACACATGCACACACTCACACACCCATGCACGCACACACACATGCACACACACACGCACGCACATGCACACGCACACACATGCACGCACGCACATGCACACACTCACACACTCACACACACATGCACGCACACGCACACACACGCACACACATGCACAGCCAGTGGCGGTCCGTGGGGACGGCGTGCTCCACCTCGCCCCTGTATGGCAGGCCGTCCTGAACGGCACGGCGAGCGGTCCCCGAGGTCCAGGCCACAGCCGCGTGTCCTGCAGAGCTTTTAGACGCGGTGTTGTTTTTGAAACGCCCCATTTTGTCACCCGACGACGCAAATGTGCCCGCCGAACGGAGACACAGAGGAAATATCGCCGCGTTTAAAGCAGTGATTTTGGAAAACAAATCCGTTTGCAGCGAGGAAATGACTTGTCTTGTTGTTCCCTCCCGTGTCGGTGCGGCCCGGCGAGGCCGCCGTGTCTCCTTCTTCTTAATGTAATCCAGTGTGCGGTATCGGGCCGTTAAACAGCACACCCGGCGAACCACACCAAACAAATGCTTTTCCAATATTGCAGAAACTGTGAGTAATGGGCGTGGGGCGGCCTGCGCGGTGTTTGGCTGAACTCACCTTTAATTGCGTTAACAGACGCGCTTGCTTTGTCACCGGCCGCATCTTAATCCCGCCTTCCGGGGCCCGCGGCCCGCCGCCCGGGCATAATTGATATAAATTAGGCCGTGTCGGCCGGTTCAATTAAACCGACGAATAAATGCATGGAGAGCAAATAAATATTGATCACCTGATGCACGAGGACGGCCCAGCTTCAACGTCGCTGCAGCAGATGGTCACTTGCGCGCCATTGTTGGTGTGTTTTGTATGCATGTGTGTGTGGGTGTGCGTGTGTGTGTGTGTGTGTGTTTGTGTTTGGACGTGAAGGGAGAGGGTTGTGTGAATTCTCGTCCGCTGAACTTTTTTAAAAGTGTGCAACTTTAAACCAGCTTTCATCTTCTGCTGGTTGCTGAAGAAATGGATTTTTACGTGTCGGGGAAAGAAGAACCGATTTGCTTTCTGTTACTCTGTTGACCTGGCATCCGTGTGTGCGTGTGTGCGTGTGTGTGTGTGTGTGTGTGTGTGTATGTGTGCTTGTGGCGTTACAGTATTGCACATTTATGTGGATGAGTAAGCCTCGGGTCCTCGTCTCGAACTGGCCGGCCTGTCACTCTGGTCTGGTTTTCCGCAGCCCTTCCAGGTTCTCGGTGGCCGGCGAGGAGGACAGGCAGGAAGGCGGATTATTGGTATTGATCGACCCGGGGGGATCATTAGACATCACTATCAATTCACAGCTCCGAGCACACAGCACCGGCCCGCACAGACATCGCCAATTTGTCCCTATTAGGGAGGCGACTTTCTGGGTGTCTGCTGTGATGGAGGCAGCTCGGGCTCGGGCCCGCTGGCTCCTGTCCAGCGGGCCCGAGCCCGAGCTGCCTGAGCCTGAGCCTGGCCCGGACTCGGCGGAGGCGGAGGCGGATGCTGTTTCTGGCTGTGGTCGCCTGATGAGCGTGTTGAAGAGCAGGCATTTTTCAGTGGAGTAACGCTGCAGCATTTTACGTGCGCTGAAACACCCGGGTCCGATCGGGCCGACGTGTCGCTCGCTGCTCTTTTGAGGGAAAGGAGACGAAACCAAAAATGTTTTGCACTTCTCACTTCCTGTCACTGCATCCTTCCACTACCTACTGATATTTCCTGGGGGGTGCTCGGTGCTGTGATAGAACACTTCAGCGGGGCTTATCCGGCCCGGCCCGGCCCACTTATCTGTGTAAGCTGGCTGAAGCCCATCGACCCCCTGGTGCCGACTGGCACCCGCTCAGCACCACCGCCCACCCACCGGCGGCCATTCACATCACGCCGGCGGGATTTAGTTTATTGTGCCAATTGCACAACATTACGGTTACACAACATTACAATTACACAACATTACAGTTACACAATATTACAATTGCACAACATTACAATTTTACAATTACAATTATAATTTCATTCAGCAGACACTTTTATCCAAAGTGACACACATCTGAGAGTTAACACAACACAACAAGGATCTAGTCAGGAGACCACAACGTGTAAAAAACTAGGTTCAAGTCCGATAGGACACAGGTGTCAACAGGCAGTACACAAAGACAGCGCATAGGGGGCATAGAAGCGGCAACGTGGGGGTCTTCAGCCTCTTATTCACGGTGGGGAGGGCTCGGCGGGCGAGCTCAGCTTGGTAACTGGTCCCACCGCCGGGTGGCTGCAGAAGGGAGGAGTCTGGCTGGTGGCTCCGGGCCCGCAACATGAAGCCGGCCGCTGCTTTCTAAAGACTTGCTGAGGATTCTTCCACTTTTTGCTCCGCTGTGTCCCCTCAGATACACAACTCCCACTATTTTCTCAGATACACAACTCGCACTATTTTCTCAGATACACAACTCGCACTATTTTCCCCAGAAACACAACTCACTATTTTCCCAGAAACACAACTGACTTTATGTTCTCAGAAAAACAACTCACACTATTTTCTCAGAAACACAACTCCCACTATTTTCTCAGATACACAACTCCCACTATTTTCTCAGATACACAACTCGCACTATTTTCCCCAGAAACACAACTCACTATTTTCCCAGAAACACAACTGACTTTATGTTCTCAGAAAAACAACTCACACTATTTTCTCAGAAACACAACTCACACTATTTTCCCAGAAACACAACTGACTTTATTTTCCCAGAAACACAACTGACTTTACTTTCTCAGAAACACAACTGACTTTCACACTATTTTCTCAGAAACACAACTCACTATTTTCCCAGAAACAAACCTGACATTATTTTCTCAGAAACACAACTGACTTTATTTTCTCGGAAACACAACTGACTTTATTTTCTCAGAAACACAACTCACACTATTTTCTCAGAAACACAACTCACTTTATTTTCTCAGAAACACAACTGACTTTATTTTCTCAGAAACACAACTGACTTTCACACTATTTTCTCAGAAACACAACTGACACTATTTTCTCAGAAACACAACTGACACTATTTTCTCAGAAACACAACTGACACTATTTTCTCAGAAACACAACCGACACTATTTTCTCAGAAACACAACCGACTTTATTTTCTCGGAAACACAACTGACTTTATTTTCTCAGAAACACAACTCACACTATTTTCTGAGAAAAACAACTGACTTTATTTTCTCAGAAACACAACTCACACTATTTTCCCAGAAACACAACTGACTTTCACACTATTTTCTCAGAAACACAACTCACACTATTCTCTCAGAAACACAACTGATTTTATTTTCTCAGAAACACAACTGACTTTATTTTCTTGGAAACACAACTGACTTTATTTTCTCAGAAACACAACTCACACTATTTTCCCAGAAACACACCTGACATTATTTTCTCAGAAACACAACTGACTTTATTTTCTCAGACACACAACTGACTTTATTTTCTCAGACACACAACTCACACTATTTTCCCAGAAACACACCTGACATTATTTTCTCAGAAACACAACTCACACTATTTTCTCAGAAACACAACTCACTTTATTTTCTCAGAAACACAACTGACTTTATTTTCTCAGAAACACAACTGACTTTATTTTCTCAGAAACACAACTCACACTATTTTCTCAGAAACGCAACTCACCTTATTTTCTCAGAAACACAACTGACTTTATTTTCTCAGAAACACAACTGACTTTCACACTATTTTCTCAGAAACACAACTGACACTATTTTCTCAGAAACACAACTGACACTATTTTCTCAGAAACACAACCGACACTATTTTCTCAGAAACACAACCGACTTTATTTTCTCGGAAAAACAACTGACTTTATTTTCTCAGAAACACAACTCACACTATTTTCTCAAAAACACAACTGACTTTATTTTCTCAGAAACACAACTGACTTTATTTTCTCGGAAACACAACTGACTTTATTTTCTCAGAAACACAACTCACACTATTTTCTCAGAAACACAACTCACACTATTTTCTCAGAAACACAACTGATTTTATGTTCTCAGAAACACAACTGACTTTATTTTCTCAGAAACACAACTGACTTTATTTTCTCGGAAACACAACTGACTTTATTTTCTCAGAAACACACAACTGACTTTATTTTCTCAGAAACACACAACTGTCTTTATTTTCTCAGAAACACAACTGACTTTCACACTACTTTCTCAGAAACACAACTCACACTATTTTCTCAGAAACACAACTGACTTTATTTTCTAAGAAACACAACTGACTTTATTTTCTCAGAAACACAACTCACACTACTTTCTCAGTAACACAACTCACACTATTTTCTAAGAAACACAACTGACTTTATTTTCTCAGAAACACAACTGACTTTATTTTCTCAGAAACACAACTGACTTTATTTTCCTCGAAACACAACTGACTTTATTTTCTCAGAAACACAACTGACTTTATGTTCTCAGAAACACAACTGACTTTATTTTCTCAGAAACACACAACTGACTTTATTTTCCTCGAAACACAACTGACTTTATTTTCTCAGAAACACAACTGACTTTATGTTCTCAGAAACACAACTGACTTTATTTTCTAAGAAACACAACTGACTTTATTTTCTCAGAAACACAACTGACTTTATTTTCTAAGAAACACAACTGACTTTATTTTCTAAGAAACACAACTGACTATTTTCTCAGAAACACAACTCACACTATTTTCTGAGAAAAACAACTGACTTTATTTTCTCAGAAACACAACTCACATTATTTTCTCAGAAACACAACTCACACTATTTTCTCAGAAACACAACTGACTTTATTTTCTCAGAAACACAACTGACTTTATTTTCCTCGAAACACAACTGACTTTATTTTCTCAGAAACACAACTGACTTTATTTTCCTCGAAACACAACTGACTTTATTTTCTCAGAAACACAACTGACTTTATGTTCTCAGCAACACAACTGACTTTATTTTCTGAGAAACACAACTGACTTTATTTTCTCAGAAACACAATTCACACTATTTTCTGAGAAACACAACTGACTTTATTTTCTCAGAAACACAACTGACTTTATTTTCTCAGAAACACAATTCACACTATTTTTTCCTGAGAAACACAACTGACTTTATTTTCTCAGAAACACACAACTGACTTTATTTTCTCAGAAACACAACTCACTTTATTTTCTCAGAAACACAACTCACACTACTTTCTCAGAAACACAACTGACTTTATTTTCTCAAAAACACAAGTGACTTTATTT
>NC_079214.1:4876740-4884240 GCF_029633865.1 Lampris incognitus | reverse complement strand
GCCGTGTGTCCGCGTGGCTTTGCTGTTACAATGTGTCGGGACGGGGCTTCCTCCCAATACTGTTACAATGTGTCAGGACGGGGCTTCCTCCCCATACTGTTACAATGTGTCTGGACGGGGCTTCGTCCCAATACTGTTACAATGTGTCAGGACGGGCTTCCTCCCAATACTGTTACAGTGTGTCAGGACGGGATTCCTCCCAATACTGTTACAATGTATCAGGACGGGATTCCTCCCAATACGGTTACAATGTGTCAGGACGGGGCTTCCTCCCAATACTGTTACAATGTGTCGGGACGGGGCTTCCTCCCAATACTGTTACAATGTGTCGGGGCGGGGCTTCCTCCCAATACTGTTACAATGTGTCGGGGCGGGGCTTCCTCCCAATACTGTTACAATGTGTCGGGACGGGCTTCCTCCCAATACTGTTACAATGTGTCAGGACGGGGCTTCCTCCCAATACTGTTACAATGTGTCGGGACGAGACTTCCTCCCAATACTGTTACGATGTATCAGAACGGGGCTTCGTCCCAATACTGTTACAGTGTGTCGGGACGGGGCTTCGTCCCAATACTGCTACAATGTGTCAGGACGGGGCTTCCTCCCAATACTGTTACACTGTCAGGACAGGGATTCGTCCCAATGCTGTTACACTGTCAGGACGGAGTTTCCCCCCAATACTGTTACAATGTGTCGGGACGGGCTTCCTCCCAATACTGTTACAATGTGTCGGGACGAGACTTCCTCCCAATACTGTTACGATGTATCAGAACGGGGCTTCGTCCCAATACTGTTACAGTGTGTCGGGACGGGGCTTCGTCCCAATACTGCTACAATGTGTCAGGACGGGGCTTCCTCCCAATACTGTTACAATGTATCAGGACGGGGATTCGTCCCAATACTGTTACAATGTGTCAGGACGGGCTTCCTCCCAATACTGTTACAATGTATCAGAACGGGGCTTCCTCCCAATACTGTTACACTATCAGGACGGGGATTCGTCCCAATACTGTTACACTGTCAGGACGGAGTTTCCTCCCAATACTGTTACAATGTGTCAGGACGGGATTCCTCCCAATACTGTTACAATGTGTCAGGACGGGCTTCCTCCCAATACTGTTACAATGTATCAGAACGGGGCTTCGTCCCAATACTGTTACAGTGTGTCGGGACGGGGCTTTCTCCCAATACTGTTACACTGTCAGGACGGAGTTTCCTCCCAATACTGTTACAATGCGTCACGACGGGGCTTCCTCCCAATACTGTTACAATGTGTCAGGACGGGCTTCCTCCCAATACTGTTACAATGTGTCAGAACGGGGCTTCGTCCCAATACTGTTACAATGTGTCGGGGCGGGGCTTCCTCCCAATACTGTTACAATGTATCAGGACGGGGATTCATCCCAATACTGTTACAATGTATCAGGACGGGGATTCGTCCCAATACTGTTACAATGTGTCGGGACGGGGCTTCGTCCCAATACTGTTACAGTGTGTCGGGACGGGGCTTTCTCCCAATACTGTTACAATGTGTCAGGACGGGGCTTCCTCCCAATACTGTTACACTGTCAGGACGGGGCTTCCTCCCAATACTAGTCGGCTACTTTTCAAACGATGAGAAGAGGAGCTGAAAACAGACACAAGTACTATAGACCGCGTTTACACTTGGTTTTAAAAAGCGTTTTTTTGGGTGAGGGTTTGCGATCGGATCACAAGTGAACAGAGCTAAATACAAGTGTAAACGACCACCAAAACGTTTTGTGAACCGGTTACTCAAACCAATTGCCGAGGTGATTTGGGACGCATTTGACCACAACTTTTGTAGTGTAAACGTTAATGCGACCTGATGCGTCGCATCCCCGACAAGGACGTAACAGGTAATCTTCTTCTTCTTCTTCGGAGTAACGAAATCTGACCGCAAGTGGTCAGCAGGACGCATTTGGAGACGCATGATAGACGCAGGTGTAAACGGCGATGTGTCTCGCTGTCGACTTGTGATGCGATCGCCAAAACGCATTTTAAAACCAAGTCTAAACAGGGTCATGGAGAAGCACGTTATTTAAAGCTACAGTCCTTAATCCAAACGTAAACCAAAGGGTCGTCCTGCTACCAAACTACAAATCACAGCAGAGGAAGCTGCTGTCTCTCCCAGATTGATTGACAGGTGTCTTAATATAAGAACTAACAGTAAATAATACGAAAGCTGTGTTTCTGATGTTTCCTGGTGCTGTAGAAGGTTTGTTCACCTCTCTAATGCCTGTAAAGATTGCAGTCAAACACACCCACATGTTCTGTTACCACCTGATCAGAAAGACACAACATGATTATTTTACATGTACAACTCACACTCTGCACTTATGTATTTAATATACCTCCATCTGATTTGGTCATATAAATCACTGATTTGACCTTTAATTTATTTTCCACACACACACACACACACACACACACACACATATATATACTACATACATACATACATACATATATGTGTGTGTGTGTATGAATTAATTATACAGTTACCTATATATTGTGTCACTGTGTATGGAAGCCTGTGTGTGTGTGTGTGTGTGTGTGTGTGTGTGTGTGTGTGTGTGTGTGTGTGTGTGTGTGTGTGTGTGTGTTTTGGCGGGGGGGGGGCTGTGCTCTATCTCCATGACAACATGGGTTTGATGTGGGTTTCTTTCTTGACATTTCTCCATTTGGGAGGCTTGTGAATTGCCTCGCCTCTTCTTCAGTCAGCATGTCACATAAAAAGGTGTTGGAGAAGCGGGGTAGCGGCTGGGGGGGGGAGGCTGGGGGGGTCAGCATGAGGAATCTAATGGGCGTCTGGTCTGACTGTCTTCAGCCATGGCAGTAGAGACAAAGCAGATGAATTGTGCAATGTATTTGAAGAGATTGGAGACAAGTGCATGTCAGCAGCTCCTCCATCTTTCCTGGTCCTCCTCCCCCTCTTTTCTGCAGGATCCCTCCCTCTCTCCTCTCTCCTTTTTTTTTCTTTTTTGTCTGACATCCTGCAAAAGGCAGGCACGACAGCAGTGCTCTGTTTGAGCAAAACATTGGGGGAAGAAATGCAATTTCCACTCATTTTTAAATTCCGTGTTCAGCCGGATACTCTGCAGTCAGACTCACATTAATTGTGAAACAACGCATGACAAATCTACTCGCAAATAATCTGCACACAAACATCGCCCGTGTTTTGATTCACGCCGTCTGAATTTCTAGAAATACACACTCATAGATATATGTGGGTGTGTGTGTATATTTATAGATATAGATATACGTGTATATCTATATTTAAATAGATATAGATATACGTGTATATATATACGTATATACGTATATATACACAGAGAGCAAATATTTAAATAATTGAAAATTAAGTCAGTTTTAAAAGGACATTGGGCTGACATTTCCTATATTTGCATTTTATTTTCCAAAAAAACATTTATGTCTGCCGCTCTAATGATGTTCACCGGTATTATTTGGATGAATAATTCCGTCAGGCCCGTAGACAGCCAGGCCTTCATACACACCTGTAGAGTCCTCTTACCTGCTTGACCTTTGACCCCCGGGAGGCAAATCACAGATGTGGTAGCTTTAGTGCTCAGGTTGGTGTCAAGAGTCCACATTAAGTTAGTCAAGTTAAGTCAAGTTGAGGTAAGCTAAGTCAAGTCGAGGTAAGCTAAGTCAAGTTAAGGTAAATTAAGCTAAGTCAGGTTAAGGTAAGCTAAGTCAAGTTATGGTAAGCTAAGCTACGTTAAGGTAAGTTAAGCTAAGTCAGTTTAAGGTAAATTAAGTCAAGTTAAAGTAAGCTAAGTTAATGTAAGGTAAGTCAAGTTAAGCTAAGCTAAGTCAAGTTCAGATAAGCTAAGTCAAGTTAAGGTAAGCTAAGTCAAGTTATGATAAGCTAAGCTACGTTAAGGTAAGCTAAGCTAAGTCAGTTTCAGGTAAATTAAGTCAAGTTAAAGTAAGCTAAGTTAAGTTAATGTAAGGTAAGTCAAGTTAAGCTAAGCTAAGTCAAGTTCAGATAAGCTAAGTCAAGTTAAGGTAAGCTAAGTCAAGTTAAGGTAAGCTAAGCTATGTCAAGTTAAGGTAAGTTAAGCTAAGTCAAGTTAAGGTAAGTTAAGCTAAGTCAGGTTAAGGTAAGCTAAGTCAAGTTAAGGTAAGCTAAATCAAGTTAAGGTAGGCTAAGTTAAGGTAAGCTAAGTCAGGCTAAGGTAAGTTAAGTCAAGTTAAGGTAAGCTAAGTCAAGTGAAGTTAAGGTAAGTCACGTTAAGGTAAGCTAATTCAAGTTAAGGTAAGCTAAGTCAAGTTAAGGTATGTTAATTTAAGTTGAGGTAAGCTAAATCAAGTTAAGGTAGGCTAAGTTAAGTTAAGGTAAGCTAAGTCAGGTTAAGGTAAGTTAAGTCAAGTTAAGGTAAGCTAAGTCAAGTTAAAGTAAGATAAGTTAAGGTAAGGTAAGTCACGTTAAGGTAAGCTAATTCAAGTTAAGGTAAGCTAAGTCAAGTTAAGATAGTCTAAGTTAAGGTAAGCTAAGCTAAGTCAGGTTAAGGTAAGTTAAGTCAAGTTAAGGTAAGCTAAGCTATGTCAAGTTAAGCTAAGTCAAGTTAAGGTAAGTTAAGCTAAGTCAGGTTAAGGTAAGCTAAGTCAAGTTAAGGTAAGCTAAATCAAGTTAAGGTAGGCTAAGTTAAGTTAAGGTAAGCTAAGTCAGGCTAAGGTAAGTTAAGTCAAGTTAAGGTAAGCTAAGTCAAGTGAAGTTAAGGTAAGTCACGTTAAGGTAAGCTAATTCAAGTTAAGGTAAGCTAAGTCAAGTTAAGGTATGTTAATTTAAGTTGAGGTAAGCTAAATCAAGTTAAGGTAGGCTAAGTTAAGTTAAGGTAAGCTAAGTCAGGTTAAGGTAAGTTAAGTCAAGTTAAGGTAAGCTAAGTCAAGTTAAGGTAAGATAAGTCACGTTAAGGTAAGCTAATTCAAGTTAAGGTAAGCTAAGTCAAGTTAAGATAGTCTAAGTTAAGGTAAGCTAAGCTAAGTCAGGTTAAGGTAAGTTAAGTCAAGTTAAGGTAAGCTAAGTCAAGTTAAGGTAAGGTAATTCAAGTTAAGGTAAGCTAAGTCAAGTTAAGATAGTCTAAGTTAAGGTAAACTAAGCTAAGTCAGGTTAAGGTAAGTTAATTCAAGTTAAGGTAAGCTAAGTCAGGTTAAGGTAAGCTAAGTCAAGTTAAGATAGGCTAAGTTAAGGTAAGCTAAGCTAAGTCAGTTTAAGGTAAGCTAAGTCAAGTTAAGGTAAGCTAAGTCAAGTTAAGGTAAGGTAAGGTAAGTCGAGTTAAGGTAAGTTAAGAGTCCACATGTGGTGTGAGGAAGCTGAGCGTGTCTCTGCTGCTGAGGGCTTTGTAGAGGCGGATTGACTTTATTGCACAACACCGGGCAGCTCGCCTCGGCGTGTTCAGGGCTTTGTTTGGCTGCTCTGTAGGATCCTAACAGGCAGCGCGAGACATTACACCGCTTTTTAAATTAAACACCTCCAAATACAGCTCGGCGGTGCAGGAGTGGCGTAGAGAACACTTCCGGTGGATCCTGAAACATGGTCGCCTCCGCCTCTGAGCTATCAGGGCGAAGTACGATGATTCTCCTGGTTTTCTCTCATCAGTGACCACCGTGATGATGCTTGTCTGCCAGCTTTTGTTTAGTGTTGACAGCATTTATTATTCATCTTTACATCAGTCTGTGTTTTAATATGAATAATGGAGGAGGGATGTGAGAGGAGGGCCACACAGCATGTGTCCTTGGCTGTTCTGCTCCTGCACACCTCCATGTGGAGCAGGTGGGGTGGAGGAGTGTGTGTCTTTGTGTGTCTGTGTGTGTGGTGGTGGTGGTGGTGGTTGTGGGGGGGTCACAGTCTGGGTGCAGTTGGCAAAAAGAGCTCACTCTGGGTTTTGGTTCTCTCTCTCTCGCTTGCTTACCTGGCTGGTTCTCCTGGCAGTGTTAATATCGGTGTATAAATCAGAAGCTGCTGTCAGCCACACAGCGGCCTTCATCACAGTCTACCAGGGACCGGCTCTTCTTCATCACAGTCTACCAGGGACCGGCTCTCCTTCATCGCAGTCTACCAGGGACCGGCTCTTCTTCATCACAGTCTACCAGGGACCGGCTCTCCTTCATCACAGTCTACCAGGGACCGGCTCTCCTTCATCGCAGTCTACCAGGGACCGGCTCTCCTTCATCGCAGTCTACCAGGGACCGGCTCTCCTTCATCGCAGTCTACCAGGGACCGGCTCTCCTTCATCACAGTCTACCAGGGACCGGCTCTCCTTCATCGCAGTCTACCAGGGACCATCTCTCCTTCATCGCAGTCTACCAGGGACCGGCTCTCCTTCATCGCAGTCTACCAGGGACCGGCTCTCCTTCATTGCAGTCTACCAGGGACCGGCTCTCCTTCATCGCAGTCTACCAGGGACCGGCTCTCCTTCATCGCAGTCTACCAGGGACCGGCTCTCCTTCATTGCAGTCTACCAGGGACCGGCTCTCTTTAATAACACCACGTAATCAAATACCCAGTTTAAACATCTTCTCACTGCTCTCCAGTTGCCTGGCGGTGGTGATGCACCACACACCATGTTAACTGGGTTAAACACACACACACACACACCACACACACACACACACACACACACACACACACACACACACACACACACACGGTGTGTAGTGTTTCTTCCAGTTTCACCGTGTCCCATTTACATTTAGTTTGAGAAGATTCCGGTAAATGGAAGTGTATTTCTTTCTCATGTGACTAATTGCTATACCCACACTGAAGTTCAAGGTGTTCCTCAATGACAGAGACCACAGCAGCACACGTCACTCTTCTTCAGCACACGAGGACCCTCACCCACCACATCAGACCCTCACTCACTACATCAGACCTGCAACCACCACATCAGACCTGCAACCACCACGTCAGACCTGCAACCACCACGTCAGACCCTCACCCATCACATCAGACCTGCAACCACCACATCAGACCCTCACCCACCACATCAGACCTGCAACCACCACATCAGACCCTCACCCACCACGTCAGACCCTCACCCACCACATCAGACCTGCACCCACCACATCACACCTGCAACCACCACGTCAGATCTGCAACCACCACGTCAGACCCTCACCCACCACATCAGACCTGCACCCACCACATCAGACCCTCACTCACCACATCAGACATGCAACCACCACATCAGACCTGCAACCACCACGTCAGACCTGCAACCACCACGTCAGACCCTCACCCACCATATGAGACCTGCAACCACCATGTCAGATCCTCATCCACCACGTCAGACCCGCACCCACCACGTCAGACCTGCACCCACCATGTCAAAACCTCACCCATCACGTCAGACCCTCATCCACACGTCAGACCCTCACCCACCACGTCAGACCCTCATCCACCACGTCAGACCTGCACCCACCACATCAGACCCTCACCCACCACGTCAGACCTTC
>NC_079214.1:4806740-4871740 GCF_029633865.1 Lampris incognitus | reverse complement strand
AGGTTTAACTTAATGTTAGCTAGTGGTTAGGGTTAGCTTAATGTTAGCTAGTGGTTAGGTTTATGTTAGTGTTAGCTAGTGGTTAGGTTTAGCTTAATGTTAGCTAGTGGTTAGGTTTAACTTAATGTTAGCTAGTGGTTAGGTTTAGGTTAATGTTAGCTAGTGGTTAGGTTTAGGTTAATGTTAGCTAGTGGTTAGGTTTAGGTTAATGTTAGCTAGTGGTTAGGTTTAACTTAATGTTAGCTAGTGGTTAGGTTTAGGTTAATGTTAGCAAGTGGTTAGGTTTAACTTAATGTTAGCTAGTGGTTAGGTTTAACTTAATGTTATCTAGTGGTTGGGTTTAACTTAATGTTAGCTAGTGGTTAGGTTTAGGTTAATGCTAGCTGATTAGTTAAGGGTTAAGGTTGGGTAGCAGTTAGCCCAGCAGGGCTCATACAGACCCTGAAGGTCACCTTGTCCATCACATAGTGATGTTTTCCATTGGCGTGTTGAGGATGTATGAGGATGTCATTGGTGGTTGGATTGCTTTACCCGGCCTCGGGAGCCCGCTCCTCGGGGCTTTTAGTATGTCAGGGCGTGCAGAGGGGATGGATTGCACAAATCTGTAAGTTAAAAAGTGGGAATGAGAATAAACCTTTATGTCACCTGTCATACTGAAATGTTTACCGTTCTCCACCCCTCGGCTTCCTCTCCGCTTTGACAAAAGGTTGCTGGTTCGCCGCCTTAAGCTCTTCCTGCACCTTGCCCATCGCTAGCTCCACCTCTGGTGGGATGCGACATCATAAAACCCCTTTTTTTCTTGTCCCTCAGAACCTTCTGGCTCCATTGTTCCTCTCCCTCGGGAATTGTTCTAGAGGCTTCCTGTGGGAGCGACATGAGCGTTTGACCAGGTGTCTATGACGCGTTCAGTATTTGATTCCACTGTGTGTGTTTGTGTGTTTAGTCTATGTGCAAGAGGGACAGCCACACCAGGGTTTGTAAAGGTGCTCTGTGTGCTTTGGAAGGTCAATCGGAAGTCCCATCCCACCCACCCACCCACCCCCTTCCTTCTCCATGCAAGAGAAGGCCGCCGAGCTCCGAATCACTGCAAAGTACCTCCTCGTTATCACTTTACAGAGATGAAAAACTTTTCATCAAAGTGAGTAGTTATCGTACCGCCTGGAAATGTGTTTCCGAGACTGCCCTCCGCCAAAAAACCACCCCAAAGGTGGTTTGCACCAGCAGCTTATTACCACCCATAGTGGCGTTTTAACGCCCCGTCATTATAATAGGCTACTTTCCCTGTAACAATAAGAGGAGGAATATTAATAAAAGCAACGTTTAATGTCGCATAGCGGTGATAATGTGCACGCTAGCTGACTTTCCAACTTGTGGCTAACGTCACGTTAGCTCTTATGACGTCATTCATGGGGAATCGTACTGCCAATAGCCTCCTACTTGCTATACTAGACGGTGAAACAACACAAAAACGCCCTGGCGACACATTCTGTTGTTCCCACGTTGTTTTAAAAACCCACAATGCACAGAGGCGAAAAGTATCTGCGGCATATCTCCTGCCGCCGGTAGGGGGCGCTACTTTAGGAACGGCTCCCGTGGGTCGTGTTAGTATGTGGTCGCATGGGTTGGAGGACTCGTTGGTTTTGCCAGCAGCAGAAGGGATTCCCGGTGTTGGCCGGGCGGGCGGGGGGGAATACGCAGGTGCTTTATGACAGTAAATACTTGTTTACACCACACCTCAAAATGTGGGTGAGGAGGCGAGTTCCCGCTTGCACTTCTGGACGCACAAGTCCAGCACGTAAGTCATCAGATTATGATGCGTCCTACACACAGCCCCCTTCACACAGGAAGTGCAGCGTTTCAAGCCTCCTTCCTAACGTCCCTTTTTTTATTCAACGCTCAGCAAATACAGGAAGTCAGGAATTTCTTCCAGAATGGGAATACAGGAAGGACATTCGGGAATATGGGAAGTACTACAGCTGTAAATATTACACAAGTACTGGGGGGGGGGATGTACGTTGTAGAAACGGGTGAACATTTATATTTATACGTTTGCATTTTTGTGACTAATGTTGTAATTTATGAACTATTCCTTGTTTGTTGTCTTGTTTTTTCTTCTTCTTCCTCGTCATCTTCCTCCTCCAACATCCTGCTTGAGGGTCTCTCCACTCTTCCAGCCTGGCTTTAAAGTCGTCACTTCTTTTTTTTCTAGTGTGTGTGTGTGTGTGTGTGTGTGTGTGTGTGTGTGTTGCTGGGGGTTAAGTCAGGAGGGGTGATCATAAATATTAGGAGCTGCAGGGAGACAAAGGGTCTAAAATGGAAAGGCCTGGCTGGCTGGACGAGGGGACCTGGCCATGTCATGTACCTCACTCATTTTTCTTGTGCGCTCAGAACTCAGTCAGGGGTTTAATTGGAATCCAGACTTCAAAGAAACCCTCGCCCCATCTAACAGCACCCCCCCCCCACACGCACACACACACACACACCACCACCTCCACCTCCACCCACTCCCCCGGCTGGATCCACTCACATCCACACACACACACGAACACACACACACACAGACTGCGACCACTGCAGTATCAGAGAGAGCATCACCATGCACGACCTGAGCTGAAATTGACTTTGCCCGTTTTGCACAAGATACGGAGGTGTGAGTGTGAGTGTGTGTGTGTGTGGGTGTCCTTTTTTGTGTTTACATGCAGCGGCGGCGTCATGGGGGTGGGGGGGAGTCCCTACCGGGGCCCAGAAGGGAGGGGGGACCTCAGGAAGCCTGGAATCAAACGTTTGTTTCGGTTTGCAAATTTTTATTTCTAATTAGCGTCGTAGCTTCAGTTAAAATTAGCTCAATACATCGGTTGAGGGACTTAAAGAAACTAGTGGAGGCTCTCTGAGGCCCTCTCACCCCTCTCTGAGGCCCTCTCACCCCTCTCTGAGGCCCTCTCACCCCTCTCTGAGGCCCTCTCACCCCTCTCTGAGGCCCTCTCACCCCTCTCTGAGGCCCTCTCACCCCTCTCTGGGGCCCTCTCACCCCTCTCTGAGGCCCTCTCACCCCTCTCTGAGGCCCTCTCACCCCTCTCTGAGGCCCCTCTCAGCCCTCTCTGAGGCCCTCCCACCCCTCTCTGGGGCCCCTCTCACTCCTCTCTGAGGCCCTCCCACCCCTCTCTGAGGCCCTCTCACCCCTCTCTGAGGCCCCTCTCACTCCTCTCTGAGGCCCTCCCACCCCTCTCTGAGGCCCTCTCACCCCTCTCTGGGGCCCTCTCACCCCTCTCTGAGGCCCTCTCAGCCCTCTCTGAGGCCCTCCCACCCCTCTCTGGGGCCCCTCTCAGCCCTCTCTGAGGCCCTCCCACCCCTCTCTGGGGCCCTCTCACCCCTCTCTGAGGCCCTCTCACCCCTCTCTGAGGCCCCTCTCACTCCTCTCTGAGGCCCTCCCACCCCTCTCTGAGGCCCTCTCACCCCTCTCTGAGGCCCTCTCACCCCTCTCTGAGGCCCCTCTCACTCCTCTCTGAGGCCCCTCTCACCCCTCTCTGGGGCCCTCTCACCCCTCTCTGAGGCCCCTCTCACCCCTCTCTGGGGCCCCTCTCACCCCTCTCTGAGGCCCCTCTCTGGGGCCCCTCTCACCCCTCTCTGGGGCCCTCTCACCCCTCTCTGAGGCCCTCTCACCCCTCTCTGAGGCCCCTCTCACCCCTCGCTGAGGCCCTCTCACCCCTCTCTGGGGCCCCTCTCACCCCTCTCTGAGGCCCCTCTCACCCCTCTCTGGGGCCCTCTCACCCCTCTCTGGGGCCCCTCTCACTCCTCCTGAGGCCCTCTCACCCCTCTCTGGGGCCCCTCTCACCCCTCTCTGAGGCCCCTCTCACCCCTTACAAAAGGTGCGGAATGGTTTAGCCCGCCCCTCACGAGCATCTCTCGGTGCAGCTCATCTAGTCCTGTCGTGAGTGGCTGCTGATACGAGCACAGAGTCACGTCTCTCCCAGAGAAAGCAAAACCTGGGCCCCAGAAAAGAAAAGAAAAGAAAAGAAAAGAAAAGAAAAGAAAAAAGGAAAGGGAGAGAGGGCAAAATGGGGGAAAACAACTGTTGAGTAATTTCTTCTAAAAGAAAGGTGGCTAGCTAACTCCTACTACCACAGCTAGGTAGCAGCTAGCTAGCTAACTAGGGTCTGTTAGAGTCTGTTAGGGGCCCACAGAGACTGCCTATGTATTGGGCCCAGAATTTTGTGCTACACCCCTGCTTACACGTGCAGTCTCTTTCTCTGCCACTGTACTGCAGACCGGTGTCCTCTTCGCCTCGTGGTGTGTCTGCCCGTTTACAAACGGTCGAGCATCCCAACGTGTCCCGGGGTCGAGGACGGACGGCACTGAGACACTGACGCCTGTGGCCTGATGAGACGTTTAGAGAGGCTGACAGGCAGACGGCCGTCACCTTCCAGCTCGTACCAAGTGTTTGTTTGCTGCATGGCTTTGCTGCTGTGGTGTATATCAGTGTTACACACTCCACCATACACACTCCACCATGCACACTCCACCATACACACTCCACCATACACACTCCACCATACACACCCCACCATACACACCCCACCATACACACTCCACCATACACACTCCACCATGCACACCCCACCATACACACTCCACCATTCACACCCCACCATACACACTCCACCATACACACTCCACCATGCACACTCCACCATACACACTCCACCATACACACCCCACCACTCACACTCCACCATACACACCCCACCATACACACCCCACCATTCACACCCCACCATTCACACCCCACCATGCACACCCCACCATACACACCCCACCATTCACACCCCACCATTCACACCCCACCATGCACACTCCACCATACACACTCCACCATACACACCCCACCATGCACACCCCACCATACACACTCCTCCATACACACTCCACCATACACACTCCACCATACACACCCCACCATTCACACCCCACCATGCACACCCCACCATACACACTCCACCATACACACCCCACCATACACACCCCACCATACACACTCCTCCATACACACTCCACCATACACACCCCACCATTCACACCCCACCATTCACACCCCACCATGCACACCCCACCATACACACTCCACCATACACACCCCACCATGCACACCCCACCATACACACTCCTCCAGACACACTCCACCATACACACTCCACCATACACACCCCACCATTCACACCCCACCATGCACACCCCACCATACACACCCCACCATACACACCCCACCATGCACACTCCACCATACACACCCCACCATACACACCCCACCATTCACACCCCACCATGCACACCCCACCATACACACTCCACCATACACACCCCACCATGCACACTCCACCATGCACACTCCACCATACACACCCCACCATGCACACCCCACCATACACACTCCTCCATACACACTCCACCATTCACACTCCACCATGCACACCCCACCATACACACCCCACCATACACACTCCACCATACACACTCCACCATGCACACTCCACCATACACACTCCACCATACACACCCCACCATACACACCCCACCATACACACTCCACCATACACACCCCACCATACACACTCCACCATACACACCCCACCATACACACTCCACCATACACACCCCACCATACACACTCCACCATACACACCCCACCATACACACCCCACCATACACACCCCACCATACACACCCCACCATACACACTCCACCATACACACCCCACCATACACACCCCACCATACACACCCCACCATGCACACTCCACCATACACACTCCACCATACACACTCCACCATACACACCCCACCATTCACACCCCACCATACACACTCCACCATGCACACCCCACCATACACACCCCACCATACACACCCCACCATACACACCCCACCATGCACACTCCACCATACACACTCCACCATACACACCCCACCATACACACTCCACCATGCACACCCCACCATACACACTCCACCATGCACACCCCACCATACACACCCCACCATGCACACCCCACCATACACACTCCACCATGCACACCCCACCATACACACCCCACCATACACACCCCACCACTCACACTCCACCATACACACCCCACCATACACACTCCACCATACACACCCCACCATACACACCCCACCACTCACACTCCACCATACACACCCCACCATACACACCCCACCATTCACACCCCACCATGCACACCCCACCATACACACCCCACCATACACACCCCACCATTCACACCCCACCATGCACACCCCACCATACACACTCCACCATACACACCCCACCATGCACACTCCACCATGCACACTCCACCATACACACCCCACCATGCACACCCCACCATACACACTCCTCCATACACACTCCACCATTCACACTCCACCATGCACACCCCACCATACACACCCCACCATTCACACTCCACCATCCACACCCCACCATACACACCCCACCATACACACCCCACCATACACACCCCACCATACACACTCCACCATACACACTCCACCATACACACCCCACCATACACACTCCACCATACACACTCCACCATGCACACCCCACCATACACACTCCACCATATTCACAGAGACGCAGCACAGGTACAGAATTGTTTTTTAAACATGGTAAAATAAATAGTGGCAGACTACCAGGTAGTGAGGATTTCTAACACCCTAAATAGAACAGAAATGCAATAGAGACATTCACACAAATGAGATGGACAGATTTCACTCAGGGTAGAGGGACAGGAAACTACAGACATGCTGACATGTCCAATATTTCCATGTTCCCCTTATCTGAACCAAAAGTCATGTTTCCCCGGAGACGATGGTAGCAGTGATCTGGCCAGTCTGGTTTGGCCCGTAATGTTTCATGCGGAGCAGACACACAGTCATTGGAAACTGTGTGTTTAATTACAGCCGCCCTGCTCCCACCGGCGTGTGCTCTCTAATTGGAAGAAATATTAATATGCAATGGACACTCGACAATTAAAGAAAAAGGAATTTTGCAGCGAGCTTAAGGGTTGACCAAATGGGCGGGAGACAGTATAATTAATGTCGGAGCAGCAGGAGTTGACATGTCCCAATATCTGACATGTCTTGTGTTTTTAATTCATTCAGCAGATGCTGCAAATAGTCTGACGAAGAATTAGGTTTAGACGTACCCCAAAAAATACCAAACTCACTGGTTTACTACTGCACCCCTACAACATACCAAGTATTGGCCAAAACGGAGCACCCAGAATCCTAATATATGACATGTCCTAATATATATGTCCTAATATATAATGTGTCCTAATATGTATGTCCTAATATATGATGTGTCCTAATATATGATATGTCCTATTATATATGTCCTAATATATGATGTGTCCTAATACATGTCCTAATATATATGTCCTAATATATGATGTGTCCTAATATATGATGTGTCCTAATATATGATATGTCCTAATATATGATGTGTCCTAATATATGTCCTAATATATGTGTCCTAATATATATGACATATCCTAATATATATGTCCTAATATGTGTCCTAATATATGATGTGTCCTAATATATGATGTGTCCTAATATATGATATGTCCTAATATATGATGTGTCCTAATATATGTGTCCTAATATATATGACGTGTCCTAATATATATGTCCTAATATGTGTCCTAATATATGACATGTCCTAATATATATGTCCTGATATATAGCAAGTCCTAATATATATGTCCTAATATATGATATGTCCTAATATGTGTCCTAATGTATGGCATGTCTTAATATATTATATGTCATGTCCTAGTATACACACACACACACACACACACACACACACACACACACACATACACATATATATGTCCTAATATATGACATATCCTAATATAGCATGTCCTAATATATTATATGTCCTAATGTTTGACATATCCTGATATATGTGTCCTAATATATAGCAAGTTCTAATATATAGCAAGTCCTAATATATGTACTAATATATGACATGTCCTAATATATGATATCTCCTAATATATATGTCCTAATATAGGCTATGTCCTAATATGTGACATGTCTTAATATATGATATCTCCTAATATATGTGTCCTAATATATATAGCATGTCCTAACATATGATATGTCTTATTATATGCACCCGTGTAATGAAGGCTTCAGCCTTGCTGAACTTGCAGCAGGCCTTGTTAGCACTGTGGAGAAGACGTGTTTGAAGCCGTACCTGGTTAACAATGTGTTTCAAAGATACAGTCACAGGAAGGAAGAAAGGACCTGTTTTAAGATCTCTACCAAATCACCTTTCCCCATTACACCTGGCTGAGGTGTTAATGGCTCTGTCTTTGTGATTTTGCCGTATGAATTATGAAACAACTGTATCATTTCAGCTTCACTTGATTAGAAAGTGAGTAAAAAAAGAACGGGTATCCAATTTAAACAGTTTTCACAGAGCAGGTTGCCTTGACTGTAATGAGCGTGAAAAGGTGGGTGGATGGTTAAAATGGTTAAAATGTGAGCAGCGGTAACAAGTGGAGGCTGTGACGGAGGCGGGCGATGCTGAGGCAGGGTGTGCTGCTGAAATGGCTCCTGTGCTGCTCGCTCGTCCCCTTTGGTTGAACATAAAAGCACTCAAGCTAACGCACACATATAGAAAGGGCTAACGTAAGCCACGTGTTAATGTAGATTCTCATTAGCCGCTGAAACCACCCCGGCTGTTCTGCTCAACTGCTCATTTCTCAGATTACATGTCGTTTTGTTTTGTTTTTTGTTTTTATTGACAAATTTCCAGATAATGATTTGATCTGAAACTGGAAGAAGACAAGTTAACTTGACTACTGTTGCTGTCTGCATACACTTCCAGCAGCCATTGATATACAAATCACAGAGACGCCTCCCAGAGAGCATCCGGATGTGGGCCACTTCAGGCAGTGATGCGGCACTGATGGTCTTCTTCTGGCCTGACAAAATGGATGTGAGCCTGAAGTGGCCCACATGTATAATAGCAAATATGCCAAATCAAATGTGGGTCTCTTCTGCTCTGGGCAACATGGGATCTGGATGTGACCCTGAAGTGGCCCGTGTGGTAAATGGTGAATATGGCCCAAATATCACAAAACAAATATGGGCCAGCTTTGGCAAACATCTGGCCCAGATCTGGCAAACTGGAGCGGACCGCCCAAGTGCCGTCATTCCACGCGGTATGTGGGCCAGATGAAGTGTCGGTGTGGGACGGGTACGGGCCACAGCAGTTTTGCTATCTGGGCTGTGAGTAACCATCCCATCAATATTCCGTGGATACAAAACACTTCATGTGATTATCAATCATCAATACTGATAGAGAAAACAGAAAGTAGACACGTGTAAGAAAGGTCAACGTTCAAACCAATCATCAGTCTCATGGCTCTGTTCTCTCTGTTGATGTTGTTGATTGATTCTAACGAGAAGTGTTTTGTAGCCATTGAATATGATTGATTGATTGATTTCTAACAGGTGACTCTGTGATGATGTATACCTATATCAGACTGTTTAAATTCATTGTGCGACGTCTTGATGAAGACGATAGGAGTCAAATAAACTGACATGAGACTACGTGTATGGTCTTCACCTTCCACTTTCAAGCTGTTTTGCTTCTTTTTGGCCGTGCTGAGATTTTCATTGGGAGTGATGAAGGAGGACAGGATTAGGAAGGAGTATATTAGAGGGACCGCTCAGGTTGGACGGTTTGGAGACAAAGCAAGAGAGACAAGATGGAGATGGTTTGGACATGTGTGGAGGAGGAGAGATGCTGGGTATACTGGGAGAAGGATGCTGAATATGGAGCTGCCAGGGAAGAGGAGGAGAGGAAGGCCAAAGAGGAGGTTTATGGATGTGGTGAGGGAGGACATGCAGGTGGCTGGTGTGACAGAGGAGGATGCAGAGGACAGGAAGAGATGGAAACGGATGATCCGCTGTGGCGCCCCCTAACGGGAGCAGCTGAAAGATGTCTCTGTCTGTCCCTCATCCATGGATGTACGATGGTTTGGTTGGGGACCTGGAGCGACTGTGTTCATTTTCCTGTTCCACAGCAACCCAGCACAGCGGTCCCGTATCTGCTGAACAGGATATTGTCTTCGTAGGATCTGCTCCATATCTTATAACGGGCGTATTGTTCTGAATCATGGATGTGCTCCCCTTTATGAGGATATGTGTGTGAGTCTGACCTGCCTCCTCGTCGCTGACCCCCGCCGCCCACCCCCAAAACACAGCAGATCGGCTTAATGCGGCGGGTGGGAGCGATGATGATGGCTGATTGTTTTCAAGGAAAACAAATCTCTTCCAAATAAAGGACAGGAAGGGATGCATGCTGGGAGAGAGGTGTGGGTAGTGATGGAGCCGGCAGAGCGCTCTCTAATGGAGCTGCTAATGACCATGTTGCACGAAGGTGACCTTGGCGTGGCGTGTTGGTCCTCCCCCGATGTCAACGCCTCTGCTCTCTGAGCGGTGGGCTCGCGTGGAACCCTGACATCCCCCCGTTCTCCAGCACAGCCGAGTGAGGGGGAGCAGAGGAGGAGAAATGTGTTGACTATCATTTGGGGCTGTCTTCTTTTTTTTAAACCCCTTTTTCTCCCACTTGTACTTGGCCAATTACACCACTCTTCCGAGCCGTTCCCGGTCTCTGCTCCACCCCCTCTGCTGACCCGGGGAGGGCTGCAGACTACCACATGCCTCCTCCCATACATGTGGAGTCAGCAGCCGCTTCTTTTCACCTGACAGTGAGGAGTTTCACCAGGGGGATGTAGCACGTGGGAGGATCACGCTATTCTCCCCCAGTTCCCCCTCCCCCCTGAACAGGCGCTCTGACCGACCAGAGGAGGCGCTAGTGCAGCGACCAGGACACATACCCCACATCCGGCTTCCCACCCGCACACACGGCCAACTGTGTCTGCAGGGACGCCCGACCAAGCTGGAGGTAACATGGGGATTCGAACCGGCGATCCCCATGTTGGTAGGCAACGGGATAGACCGCTACACGAGATGTGGGCTTCTTGCACTTTGGGAAGCAGAAGACAGCAGAAGTCCATATGAGGACATGTGAGGACATGTGGCAGCTGTATGTGAGCCGGAATCATCTGGGATGGATGAGGAGAGCGATGTGTCCACGCAGGTCATACCTGCCATGGAAGGTGCTGGGGAGTAATGGATGGACCTTTAGCATTGGAATTAATTGTGTTCAACGAGGAGACTAGAACGACCAAGGCGGTCATTTTGATGGTTTTGGATTTTCAAAGTTTAATAACTTGGTGGGGAAAAAAAGATACAGACCTGCCGCTCCCTGACTTCTCCTAAAATTGCATATATTTGCATCTAAAATTGGTTTTAGATCAATTGCACACAAGCACGTGCACACACACACACACACACACACACACACACACACACACACACACACACACACACACACACACACACACAAAGTTTTGATAAGATCTACCTAAAACGACCATGAGCGGTCAAAATGACCGCTCGTAATGTGTGCGTGATGGTGTGCGTCATGTCAGTATTTATGATGTGTGTTGTTGCGTCATTTCCGTCGTGAAGTTCGTTGCTCTGTCCTAGAAACACACTAGCGTCCTCCAGTGGAGAGAAACAGTCTAAACCTGATGTGTGATGATGTCCAACATGTCTGGTTACAGCTGCCGTTACAGACGCACCATGACCACCACCGAGGCCTTGCAGTATTTGCAGGCGTTGGACAGCCGCCATTTTAAATTGTTTAAAAATAACAGTGCTGTACCATGCATGGATAAGTAGACCTGTTGGTCCTTGGCTAACGGGTCGGGGGCCTTTAGTCGACTGGTTAACGTTGTCGCTTGCGGAGTGGGAAACACGGGTTGGCATCCCGGCTGTGGCGACGGTCTCCCAGACTGCCCCCCGGATTCGCTACAGTATTAAAGTTGTTAAAATGTTAATTTTGGTGTCAGTTAGTTTCCTAACAGACACACTAACATATTTAATGCATTAATATCTCAACTGGGTGTTTATCTTGATACAATAATATTATAAGGAGTTTAAAACCGCGGTTGTGCCAGTGGTTTTTAAGTTCCGGTCGTTGCTTGGGACTGTTTTAATATTTATTTATTTTTTACATGTAACATGTTATAGGCCTTGTTAGGTTTGTTAGATTAGCAATATGTGTTTCCCGTGTTGTTTTTTCAGGTAATATTTTCACTTTTCTATTTTGCTATTCAAGTTCCACCATGTCTCTGAAGTTTAAATTGTTTAAAAATAGTATTAAAGTTGTTAAAATGTTAATTGTGGTGTCAGTTAGTTTCATAACAGACACACTCACATGTGTAATGCATTAATATCTCAACTGGGTGTTTATCTTGACACAATATAGAGTTAAAACCCGCGGCGGTCATTTTGACCGCCCACGGTCGTTTTAGGTAGGAGTGAAATCCCGGTCTTTTTAAAGGTTGTCCACAAGTTCTGTATCCTCTGTAAACCAATGGCTGCTGACCACTTTAAAGATGTAATCTGCATGCACACTCATGCATACACACACACGCACACACGCACACACACACACATGTATCTTCCAACATAACAAACCACAGTGCAGAGAGGGGGGATGGGAATACAACTTTGCTCTCACCCCCCGAGCAGAGAGAGAGACAGAAACAGAGAGACAGACAGACAGACAGACAGACAGACAGACAGACAGACAGACAGAGAGACAGACAGACAGACAGAGACTGAAACAGAGAGACAGACAAAGAGAGATAGCTGGAGAGAGAGAGAGAGAGAGAGAGAGAGAGAGAGAGAGAGAGAGAGAGAGAGAGAGAGAGAGAGAGAGAGAGAGATAATGTTCATTATTAGTGTTACTGTGTACCATTCAAACTGTATTTTTGATGCTTTGGCAACATTGTTGTAAAACTTTCATGCCAATAAAGCCCTTTGAATTGAATTGAATTGAGAGACAGACAGACAGACAGACAGACAGAGACTGAAACAGAGAGACAGTCAGGCAGAGAGAGACAGATGGAGAGAGAGAGAGAAGTGGAGCGATAGAGAAAGAGAAACAGAGAGAGAGAGAGACAGACACAGAGAGAGAGAGACAGCGAGAGAGAGAGAGACAGAAGTGGAGCGATAGAGAAAGAGAGACAGAGAGAGAGAGAGACAGACAGTCAGACAGAGAGAGAGAGAGAGAGAGACAGACAGACAGACAGTCAGACAGAGAGAGAGAGAGAGAGACAGACACAGAGAGAGACAGAGAGAGACTGCACTACACAACAGAGCATCTTCACCTGCCCTCTGCAGCCAGTGCGGACACCCTGCCCTCCCACTTTATCACAGTCCAGAAAAAAGAGACAAATCTGGTCCTTTAAGCCCCGGTTTGGGCTGAGCTCATATAAACGCTGTGGTTTATAAATGTCAGGAGGAATATTCCACAGCACGCCATCTTCAAACCATACATCTTGTCTGATGGGATCACACCTATGGTGGTATTTAAAACACATGACTGCGTCCCACAGAAACTTGTTTGGCCTTTTTGAAGAGGAAGATGTTGGAAGCAATGCAGAGATAGTGCGGTGTGTTTTCATCTGAACCCTAGCTTTATATTATAGCCTGAATAAATGAAACAAATCAGGTTACACAGCAGCAGCCTGGTAAATACCAGTAGAATCAAACGTTCCCCCTCAAATTTGAAAATGAATAGGCAATAAATGACAAATGAATTAATGTCCAAAATGTAAGCAACAACAAACAAGACTGCAGTCTTAACGTTAAAGCCAACACCAAACAAAAACAAATACAAAAACATCGTTTCCCCAGCCCACGGCAGCGCAACACCAAGACAAAAACACATCCAAAACCTCCAAGAACTTCAAGAGCACATATCAAAATATCAAATAAAAAAAAATCCCAAATATGCTAAGACATATATCTCATCTGATTCTGATCCTGATGCTGATAAACTAACACATATATCCAAACTAAACAAAAAAAATCACTGTCCAGGAGAGCGAACCCCGGCCAGGATGACTGTCGGGACCACCGGTCTGCAAGGGCTACTGTTAGCTTAGCCTGCCCCGCTTAGAATATTGTTATATTTGGATGTGTGTTGTGTAAGCAGCGTATATGTATAAGTAAGCAAGTACAAGTAAGTAAAGCACGGAGCACTGTACTAATGATCAATCGTTTCTTATTGGTTGATGCTGGATCCAATGGGGTGTAGGCACGGAAGTAGACGTGATTGGTTGTTGCGTTGGCCAATAGACAGCGCAGAACCTCGAAGCACACTGATTGCCAGACCAACAGACAGTGCAATAGTTGGGGCGAATTAAGTTAACGTTAGTTAGCTAGCGATAGCAATAGCGGTAGGGTTAGGGGTAGGGTTAGGGTTACAGTACGAGCTGGCCATGTTAAGGCCAGTTGTAAGCTAGCTAGCTAAATGTTTCAGTGCTCGTCGTTTGTTTCAAGTCAGTGCACTTCGAGGTTCCGCACTGTCCATTGGCCGATGCAACAGCCAATCACGGCCACTTCCGTACCTACACCCCGTTGGATCTAGCATCAACCTTTCTTATTCGCTTCTTCTCTTCTGACTTACGTTACACGCAACAGGGCGTTCATAACATTGGTGCCACTTACTGGCGTATTCATAGAACACAACAAATATCTTAGGCCAAACAACATAATCTGTACTGGGACAATCATGGTCTTTAATAAGGAACTCTTTGTAAAGAACCAAACATGATACACGAAAGCTTGTCAAATTTGAGGAAGGCTCGGCATGAACAGCTCAAAGTTTGGTTTGGCAGTTGCTCTGCTAGGACAGTATCACATTTAGAGCTTGTACTTACAGATGTTCAGTCACAATACTTATTTGTGTAAGGAACGGATAAATGCCAGATATGAAATGTTCTCCGCAAACCTTCGCGTTTGATATTTGCTCTTCTGACCACGTCTCCCAGTCCTCCCGGCGGATCGCATGAATCCACGCCTGTCTTCTTTGTTTTTCGATTTGGGTTTTCCCTTCTGGCATACGATCAAAATGCAGACGCTTGTTTTTACCATCTTTACGATTTGCACAACCGACAGCACAACAATTGTGAGGCGTTTCCTCCGTGAGGATCTCTTCGAAGTGAACGTAGTAATGTTTACAAACACAAGGCTCGTGGTCACGTTTTGCCTCAGAATTTGTGCGTGTACATTTAGCACGTGTAACCCAGATAGCAAAACTGCTGTGGCCCGGACCCGTCCCACACCTGACGCTTTCATCTGGCCCATATACTGTGTGGAATGACGGCACTTGGGCGGTCTGCTCCTGTTTGCCAGATCTGGGCCAGAACCAAGCCATAGCAATGCTGCATGTGCCACATATTTGCCAAAGGTGGCCCATATTGGTTTTGTGATATTTGGGCCATATTCACCATTTACCACACGGGCCACTTCAGGGTCACATCCAGACTACATGTTGCCGAGAGCACCGCATCTTTGCCAAAAAAGGCCCACATGTGATTTGCATATTTGGGCCATGTTTGCTATTATACATGTGGGCCACTTCAGGCTCACATCCATTTTGACAGGGCCAGAAGAAGGCCAGCAGTGCTGCATCATTGCCTGACATCCTGATGCTGTCTGAGACATTGTGTAGTGTACGCTGGTTTTCCATATACTTCACTTCGTGTGAGACGCGAGAGCGCCAGATGGTGCAGGAGGCAAGCTCCTCCAAAGAAGAGGGGTTGGTCTGGCATCTTTTCAGTGTGGTCTTCATTTGGTCTTTGAACCGCTTCTTCTGCCCACCAGCAGTGCGTTGACCAAGGTGTAGTTTGCCGTAGAGGACTTTATGTGGGATTTATTGGCTGAGCATGCGAATAACATGCCCAAGCCACCTGAGTTGAGGTGGTCTAGGGTAGACTCCACGCTGCAACCGCCTGCCCATTCCAACACCTCTGTGTGTGGCACTCTGTCCTCCCAAGTAATGCGAGGATCCTCCGGAGACGTCTCACATGATGATCCGAGTGGAGGTCCCGAGTTGCATTCTCATTCATTGATACGTTGACATGCATCGTATTCACTTGACATGGGTGTTGGCAATCAACATATTTTGGGAACTGCGAATACTTTTTATGAGTTGTATGCTAAGGTTTTGTCCGTGAGACTTGGTTGGACTGATGCGACACCACATGCATCAAGGGTACAAGGCCCAATTTGAACCCGTAACATTGCATTACATGGCATGCATGTGAGGCTGCAGATGTGTTAAAGGCGAGATGTGCATGTTTGACGCTGAACCCACAAACAGAGGGGTGTGCCCGTTCTCCTGGTGAAATAATGGCCCCAAAGACCCATAAAAACCCTCATTACTGTGTTTACCATCAGACTGTAATCACATGTGGGAAGGACAGAGCGCTCCGTAAACACCCTGGATGTGGTGTTGCTCTCCTCCCTCCCTTTAACATCGTATATATACTTACATTAGTCCAAAAGCAGGCCAATACAGAAATCACATGTCGAAGCCCCGGTGGGAGTGACAATCCGGACTGTACGTGGTGTTCATGTTGGGCTCGTGTACGTAGAGGATAGAAAGACTGGTTGGGTTTTGAAAGGGCATTTTAAAACATAAAGTTTGGCTTTATGCCCGTCACCATCTTTTGAGGTGCTGGAGCCAGAAAACCACAATTTGGGTACCTGGGTGGAGCTATGGTGAGACTTCAGTGGCAGACAGGTGGAGAGACCTGTCAATCAAGGGGGACATGCCTCAGATGCCACTTTTTTTTATCCTTAATATGCTCAACGGAACAATACATTTTTAAATCATTAGTTCTTAACCGGTGGCACGGTGGCGCAGTGGTTAGTGCAGTCACCTCACAGCAAGAAGGTCTTGGGTTCGAGCCCCGGGGTAGTCCAACCTTGGTGGGTCGTCCCGGGTCGTCCTCTGTGTGGTGTTTGCATGTTCTCCACGTGTCTGTGTGGGTTTCCTCCGGGGGCTCCGGTTTCCTCCCGCAGTCCAAAGACATGTAGGTCAGGTGGCTCGGCCGTACTAACTTGTCCTGAGGTATGAATGTGTGTGTGTGTGTGTGTGTGTGTGTGTGTGTGTGTGTGTGTGTGTGTGTGTGTGTGGACCCTGTGATGGCCTGGCGGTCTGTCCAGAGTGTCTCCCCGCCTTCCGCCCAATGACTGCCGGGATAGGCTCCAGCATCCCCGTGACCCTGAGAGCAGGATAAGCAGTTCAGATAATGGATGGCTGGATTGTTCTCAACCAGGGGGTCGGGATCCCAAAGGGGGTCGTGAAATAATTTCACGGGGTCGCCTGATGGTGGTGAAGAAAACAAGCACGAAACTGTCAAGACCCACGGCACACCTGATGCAAAAGATAGGTGTACTGTCTCTTTAACTGCTGTGCCGTCACAGTATAAAAGGGGTTGTACTCTGCACTGGCCCTCAGTATAACTTCGAGACTCCTTTGAGTGAGCAGCATTAGAGAGAGTACAGCATTTAAATGTCTGTACTTCAGTAGATAATAATATCCATCCATCCATTATCTTAACCGCTTATCCTGCTCTCAGGGTCACTATCCCAGCAGTCATTGGGCGGCAGGCGGGGAGACGCCTTGGACAGGCCGATAGTCGTTCTTCATATCAGGATCAGCATGAAAAAAGATTGCAGGCATCGAATGTTACAGAAAAAGAAACATAAATCATTGTCACCTTTAAAAACGCATTCAAGTTATTGTCATGTGATTCACCTGAAGACATACCTCAGCAGTAACAGCTTCTAACAGGGGTACATTTGAAGCGTCAGCTTCTTAAGCATACCCTGGGATCCAGCGGTCTTGGTGGCTATCGTGCGTGCAGGAATGGTTGTCGAGAAGATCGGAGGACAACAGCAGACTAATGGCAGATGCAGTCCAGAAAAACAAGGTTACTGTACATAGTTAATGAATCACAGACTAAGATTTATGCTACTGTGACAGACACTGTGTCCCTACTAAGCATCCCTCTCAGCTTGTCCATGAGTGAGTTACCACAATTTGTGACACATAGCCCACGGCCGTGGCAAAATATAACTTATTTTAGACTGGGGAGTGGTTTTTACATTACATCACCTGGACCACTGATATAATTTGCCTTGGAATAGATTTTATTGGGTGTGTTTGTGAGAGTCAGTGTGTGTGTGTGT
This sequence comes from Lampris incognitus, assembly GCF_029633865.1. Taxonomy (NCBI): domain Eukaryota; kingdom Metazoa; phylum Chordata; class Actinopteri; order Lampriformes; family Lampridae; genus Lampris; species Lampris incognitus. The sequence goes on along the minus strand of NC_079214.1, from coordinate 4,853,528 downwards.
GTGTGTGTGTGTGTGTGTACATGAGGTGCTGTTAGTTCAATAAATCTAAAAACACTAATTAGAGCCAAAGTCTAAATAACCACACTAACACTGTGTGCCAGACTCAAAATTAGCAATTGAGACTCAATCTTCTTGTATGAATTATTTTTGGACTTTGTATTTGAAGGTAAAATTCTCCCATTGACTTACACTGGACCAGAAGTTTTTGAGAGCCAGTCCCCTAGTGGTCATGGTAGAACTACAGCTTAAGGCATTTCCCCGCTGGCTTCAGCTTCCATCCCCAGTGGTTTCCACTTGTTTTGTACATTAAATGTGGTGGGTGAAATGTTTAAACTGCAGTATAAAGACTTTTTGGTTTCCTGTTCAGAAAAGAACAGATGAAGGTTGACATTTTCACAGTCTCCCAGCCGACATCCAATTCCTAATATTTTGTAGTGAATTCGGGGGGCAGCTGGGAACTGCCGCAGCTGGGACGTGAACCCGGGTCGCCTGCACCACGGGCAACTGCGCTAACCAGTCGACCAATGGGTCCGACCCGTTAGCCAAGGGCAAACGAGTCCAGTCATCCGTGGTCGTTACACTGCCCCACTCCTTCGGGAGCCGCGCTTCAGCATACCTGCCCCCTCACGTCTCTGGGTGCACAGGTTTCCGATGGCCACGCGGTCTCACCATCCCGCTTCTGACACCAATGCAGCGAATTCAGGGGGCAGCCGGGAACTGCCGCTAACCCGTCGACTCATGGGTCCAATCCGCTACCTAAGGGCTAGCCAGTCTTGTCATCCGTGGTCGTTGCAGTATTGTTGTGAAGCAGGGAAGTTGTTCTTTTAGTTTGTCCTTTATGTGGAGGACAAAGGGTCATCTGGAGAGCAGAAAGAAGGCCGCAGGAGGAGTCAGATGACAGTCATCTTTCCTTACTTGGATCATTGAGCATGCATAAAGACATCCTCCTACACAAAAAGCTGCGGTCATGGGAAACTGTGACGTGCCCGTGAATGCTCTCTTTGCGTTCAGGATCTCGCTTGTTTCCGATGGAATTCTGGGATTTGTGGTATGTAACCAAGCTGTTGTGCCCACCACTCGACGCCGAGTCCAGCAGAAGTGGAGGAATTAATGACAGTATTTTGCTCAGAGAAACTTCAGCAGGGCCCTCGGGCTTCCAGATGGGTGTAGCGTGTCTTTAGAAAAGGCCCTTGCTGTCTTTGCATCGAGACGTTCTGTGAGTTTGAAAACGTGTTGTTTATGATGATCCAGCCAGATCACTGACGGTTCTTTGCTTTTCGCTTCTGAAGATGTTGTCCTGAAGCGGCTGAGGCCGGTTCTCTTCTGGGCCGCTGCAGCGCCACATAAGCGCTGGATGTTTATCGCCACAGGCCAGAGGTTTCTTATTAATGCGTCCTGTATGGAGGCGTAGTGTTTCTCTGTTTAAAAGAAAATGCTGGGTCTGAATAACGACATTTGAATGCTCATCCTCATCTGATTTCGTCCGAGACCAATGATGAGAAGTTTATCTTCTAAGGTCATGTCCGCTCAGTGCTACAGAGCAACAGTGTTCTCATTCAGGATGGGCTGTTTTGAAAATGGCTGAAAATGTCTGAGGTGCATCTGTTCAGTAAGGCATCGCAGGTCCGCCTCTTCCAGGAGACGAGGGGATGAAGTTTTAAAATTGAGGTGCAAGACAAAGCAACCGCATCCCGCCACCTCGCCCGCCTCGTGCTCTTCCTCTTCCTGTATTTAAACTCGTGCTGACAGTTTGAGTCGTCATTCCTTGCTGTTATTCTGACATTCAGGCTCGGTTGTTCTCGAAATTGCAACGTTAGTGCGCCCCCCCCCCCCCCCCCCCGTCATAGTTGTGTGGTCTGGACCATCAAGGCTCACCTGTTCCCCATCCCCTGATTGGTGCTTCGGTACACCTGCGCCCCATTTGCCTGAGTAACCCTGATTGCCCCTGATTGCCCCATTTACCTGATTGCCCCTGCTTCACTCACCTGTTCCCCTTTCTCCGATTGGCTGTCCTCTCCCTGCCCTGTCCTGCGCACATGCGCCCGATCTCCCTGATCGGCTCCCCTACGTATATATATCCCCCTGGTTACCCTGGCTTCTTGCCCGATCGTCACACATATGGGCTCTTGGTCGCCGGATGTGCCACGTCCTGTTTCGAGCCAGTCTCTGAGTCGTGCATTTTGGTCCTCCATTCCTGCCCTCAGCGTGACACACACACACACACACACACACACACACACACACACACACACTGTCACTCTCTCACTCTCTCCTCTCTCCTCTCTCTCTCTCCTCTCTCTCTCTCTCTCTCTCTCTCTCTCTCTCTCTCTCTCTCTCTCTCTCTCTCTCTCTCTCTCTCTCTCTCTCTCTCTCTCTCTCAGAAAGGAGGCTGTGACTAAAATGTAGGAAGGTTTAGAATTCAGACAAATTAAACTTAGGAAAAGAGGCTATTATTCTGCACAAAGAGTAATCCATGGAAACTAAATTCACGACAAGCCGTGGATACGCTGCATCAGTTTCAGTTAAAGTCTCCTTTTAAACTGCTGTTATTGACTTTTTGGTGCTAATGTTTCGCATTATTAAACTTTTTTTTCAGTGACGTGAGCTATTTGTGCATTTCCCCCAAGTTGCTTTGAAATACAAGCTGAGAAGTGGCGTAGGGAAGTATGGCTTTCTGTGTTCCAAAGCGCTTTGCAGGAAAAAAAATCTCAGGCTGAAAATGAACTTGACTGTTTTGTAAGCCGGTGCCATACGCTGCCAGCAGACACATATCGGTCCAATATTCATCCCCAATTCCCTCCAATTTAGCTGTGCCTTACAAAATGAAGAAGGGAGTGTTTGGATTGCGAGGATGTAGTGGTTTGCAGCTAACACTTTATTTGTGGACTCAGAATGAAGGAGAGGGAAGTTAGAGATGACGGAAAAATGGTAAAAGTGGAAGACAGAGAGCAAAAGAATCTGCAGATGCACGGTGAAAGTTGAGCATTTATTTGCTCCATTTTTTTTGACAACGATACAGAATACATTTGATTTAAATTTCACTTTAAATGATTAGTGCCATGTTTTCTCATTATGAACTCCAGTTAACGTCTTTCAGTGGCAGCTGCACTATTCCATAAGTACTGTACGTGGTAAAGCTGTATTTCAGCCGGTACCGATCACAGTGTGTGAGTGTGAGAGCAATGTGTTTCAGCATCTATCCCATGCAGCCAATGGAGGTGTAGCTTCTCCAGTCATTCTTATGTGAGATTTATTATAACAGCAACTTTGATACTCACATGCATCACTTTCTACACTTCCACATCTCCTCCTGCACTGATGCTCCAATGCATCTAGTCTCTCTATCAAAGGAAAAATCTTTTTCACTCTTTCCACTGAAGGGATTCTGGTCGGTGACCTGCCTGTGAAGGGTTCAGCATGAAAGGAGAACTTCTTGCCAGGAATCAATGAAGCATCACGTTATACATATTTTCATTCAAAATGATAGTTTTAAAACTGCAAGTTCAAATACTGTGACTTGAATCCACTGTGCACCGGTAAACACTTTGTTCCAAACAATGATATTGTAAAAAAAAAAAACTTGCGACTATCATTACCTCAGAATATGGGCAAATCTTTGATATGGCTTAATCTGTTGATAACAGACAGTACATTTCTAAGGTCCAGCTGGTATAGAAATCCTCTGTCAGAGGTGACTAGTTGGTCTGGTCATCGAGCCGTCTGGGATGACATGGCGCTCCAAGCGCAGCACAGAAATGGAGAAGAAACCAAAGCACTCCATGAACGTAACCTTCTGAACAAGGTGTACTCTGTGTAATGTGAAGTGGCAAGGGGGGAAAGCGCAAGCTATGAAACCTCTGCTGACCACATTCCTTCCCAGTGAAGGGTTTTTGACTTGACCGGACCTGCAAGCCAACCCTACAAATGCAGATGTCTGTGACTGAGTGGTCATGTTTGGAGTGACTGAGTGATCAAGTTACATGAATCGAGGAGCACCCAGCTGCAGCTGCAGAACAAGGCAGGGCTACACATATGAGGCGGGGCTACACCCCTACCCCTAACATTAACCTGGGCGGGGCCTCGCCCCACAAATGGAAAAGGGTCTGTCTGTGGACTGCGAGACAGGGGTGGAACATGTAGGGGCGTAACTTGTAGCAGGACTCCCATTACCTGCCCTAATCTTAACCTAGCAACCTTAACCTCAGCACCCCCTACTGTAGGCTGCAGCTGGGTGTACTTGCACAATTTGGCCGCTGGCTCAAGGGACCAACAACATCACTGAAGTTACATGATTTATTGGCCGAGTGCCAAGAGGCATGAGGGAGAGCGCACAGTTGAAGTACCCCAAATTACGACCCCAAATAAAAACATTTGGGCGGCACGGTGGCCCAGTGGTTAGCGCTGTCGCCTCACAGCAAGAAGGTTCTGGGTTTGAACCCTGGGGTTGTCTAACCTTGGGGGGTCATCCCAGGTCGTCCTCTGTGTGGAGTTTGCATGTTCTCCCCGCGTCTGCGGTGGGTTTTCTCCAGGTGCTCCGGTTTCCCCCACCATCAAAAAGACATGCATGTTAGGGTTAGTACTCCTGTCTGTGTCCCTGACCGAGGCCTGGCAAGACCAGCTGGAGTTGGTCCCCAGCTGCTCCATGGCGGGCTGCCCACTGCTCCTAGCTACACAGCTTGGATGGGTTAAATGCAGCGTAATTTTCTACAGGGATCAATAAATTATCTCAAAATCAAAACTCAAAAGCAATCACTCTGACAAAACGCTCAGTGGCGAATTCACAAAAGGATTGCGTGGCTTTTGCAGCCACTAAACCGCCACAAACCGGACAAAAAGATACCACGTAATTCTCAAAGCACCCGCAAAGGGTGAAGTGCACCCCCTAACTGGCTGCCAAGCGAATAGTGTCTTGGTGCTCCAGTGCTATCTGCACATAGTATTTAAATTAGGTAATATGTAAATATTTGGCACAATATTGGCCCCTTTCTCTGTAAATGAGTTTCATTGCAACAAAAAAAAAGTCCAATTCACAAACACCAGCGCTAATAGCCACATGCAGTTAGAGTGAACATGATGAGCATCTTCCCGAGAGTTGGTGGTAACAGAAGCTGACTTGTGAGGGATGTCAAGCCCAGACTTCCCAGTGATCATGGGAGCAGTGCTTGTAGCCAGGTGACAGCATCGTCATGCCGGGCGTGCTTTCGAGCGGGTATTTCGAAGGACAGTATCACTTTTTGATTTAACTGAGACCGAAATCATTCGCAGATAGAGGTTGCCAGGTCCAACTTGATGAGATCAAGGATGACATTGAGCCTGCCTACTGAGTTCTTGGAGCAAAGCCATCATTTATACTTTGCCACATGGATAATTGCAATCAGACGCAAAACAAGGGCAGATTGCACTCAGCTGCAAAACTTTATGGACGTGTTTGCGCCGTAATATCGTTACCGCAATATCTTTTGTGACCCGGACCTTGAGACGGGGCAGATAGCGATGGCAAGTGATGTGCAATTCATGCTGCTGTCAGAGGCCACAATCCAGTGTTTGTGAATTCGCCTGTCAGTACGGAGTGAGTCTCGGGAAAACGAGAGACATCTGCAGACAGAAACAGATGAAAGAGGAGGGGGAGTTAACAGTTAATTAGAATAGTTACAATAACAATTCAGTTAAGTTCTCTTTCAAATCAAACATCCCAAGATATGAGAGGAACGTGTTGTTCTTGCAACTGCATTTATAACCTTTTTTTTCCCTCGACCGTGGCTTAACCACGTCTTGTGATGTGCTACTTCAGTACACTTTAACAACACATATTACTGGGGCCACTTCATACAATTGCAGATGGACATTAAATATCCAGGAATTCACATTCTAGACACTCCCACTGACTATCCCTGTAACACACTGGCCACAGTTGCGAACACTGACCATACACAGTCCAGATGCGTACTAGGTTTTGACCCGGTCTTGTTTTACTGCACTTTGTAAACACACATCCTTAAACACAAAACCACACAGCCAGAAATCAGTTCGCTGTTCCGAGTCTGTGCCACTGGACAGCAGTGTTATGTCTGACATGAGTCATTAATCACTTATCAATTACATTTGTACTGTCATTCTATAAGTTAATGACACAATCAAGATTCAACGGTTCAAGCTACTTTATTTGTGCTGAGGGAAATTTGTCTTGGACGTAAGGGCTGCCGTATACATTATAGTGCAGCAACAGACATAACGTACATTTAGATATGTGCAACACAGCCCCTCGTTTCACCCCCCCCCCAATGTCCTGAGTTTAGGAGCGCCACTGATAGAGGGATGAAAGAGTTTTTATACAGGTATCTTTTCCTGTATTTAGTAGGAACCCTGTAGCGTCTACCTGATGGGAGCAGTTTGTATTCTGAATACAGGACATGAGAGGGGTCAGCCATGATGTTCCTAGCCTGTTTAGCTATTGCCTTCTCAAAGAGCCTTTGGAGGGAGGGATGCTCGCTCACCCCCATCACTTTTCATCGCTGTGTGGACCAGTCTTGTTTATTTGTGATTTTAACTGAACTGATATGTTACCAAACCAAGCTGAGGTTCCCTAACGTAATATACTCTCTATCACAGCATGCTAAAATAACACCATTACCCTCTGTCCAACCCCAGACACCCCGAGTCTGCACAAAAAGTAGAGTCTCTGTTGGATCCCAGTACATACAGAATTCACATGGACATTCCAAGATAGATGACGGTCAATATGTACACCCAGGTATATGTAAGAATGAATCTGGGTAATACAAGCGTTATGGATCAGTAGTGGAGATTGATCCCCCAGATGTCCTGGATCAAAAATCCTTTCTTCTGTATTTTTAGTGTTTACGATGAGAAAATGGTCATCACGCCATTGTACAATACTACTACTAACAGCGCCACTTATAATTGTAACGAGTGTTGTTTTTTTTTTTTTTACTTTAGCTGAGATCAAACTAATCTCCATGAGTGCCTCTTCAATCTTGACTTAGATTCTTTCCTTTTGTTGTAATTCCTTGTTTGTTTTTCAGTTTTCAGATGCAGCTGCTTTCACGGCGCTGTTCCACCTTACTGAGCTGTTGTTCAGATCTGACCCATCCCAGAGCGGAAGTGACACAAGCTCACATTTCTAAAGATAACACATGTGTGTGTGTGTGTGTGGGGGGGGGGGGTGAAGGCAGGTCGTGGTGCTGGCCCCGTTCAGGCCTCTCGTCCCCCAGTGTGCTTTGTCCTTCCTCTGAGCGATGGATGAATTTAATATTCCATGAAATAAGGCCGGCCATCAGGCTGTTGTAATCATATTAGGTCAGAAGAAGAAGCTAAATTACTCCTCACGCAGGCCCTCTCTCAACTTTGGCACTTTCCAAACGCTATTCTTTTCATTCGGCAGGACTTTTGAAGCCAAATTGTGTCACAAAATTTTATTCCTCCCCCCAAAAAATCTTAGTTCTTTCAGTTGTTCTAGCTTTTATTCTCGGAGCCATTCATTTCTATGGGAAAAGAGGTTCTAGTGCTTTTTCTCCCTCTCAGACCTCTCCTCAGTAAGCAGCAAGTTATTTGCGCTCTTTCTTTCTGCTTTTCATCTGCTCCGTGAGTCGGTGCCACATTCAGTTGTGGTGAAGTCGGGCTGTGGTGTTGTCTTGTGTTAGTTCAGTCCTGCAGAAGCAGTCTCTCCATACAGTTCACTGTGGTCTCACCTGAACAGCCTACATTTGTTCTTGACCGTGCAGGAAGTGCTGCTTGTAGTCAGATGTAGGCGATGCAGATGCTGAACTTTAATGTTGGTTAGCGCTTCCAGAAACTTGTGCTGTCTGCCTGCGAGGATGCCGGGATTATGCCACCGCAACGTTTTGGGGAATAAGGGGTTTAAGTGCATCTCACACAACCGAGAGAGCATTTGGCTTTACTTGAGAGGACTTGGTTTTAGCTGAAAATAGAGAAGCAATGTGTCACTTTTTCCCTCTTTTTTTCTTTTTATTCTTTCTGCCATGTCAGCAAGAATAATACGCTGAACTGAAGTGACCTGTTTGCAGACAGTAGTCTGACACTGGACCATGTATGGATGATATGTAATGGAGCGTTGTTGTATTATAACGACAGTAGTTTATTTAAACACAGCAGTCAATTTGGTTCATGGTGGCGCAGTGGTTAGCATGGTGGCCTCACAACAAGAAGGTCCTGGGTTCGAGCCCGGGGTAGTCCAACCTTGGGGGTGGTCCCGGGTCGTCCTCTGTGTGGAGTTTGCATGTTCTCCCCGTCTCTGTGTGGGTTTCCTCCGGGGGCTCCGGTTTCCTCCCACAGTCCAAACACATGTAGGTCAGGTGAATCGGCCGTACTACATTGTCCCCAGGTGTGAATGTGTCGGCCCTGTGGTGGCTGGCGGTCTGTCCAGGGTGTCTCCCCACCGGCCGCCCAGTGACTGCTGGGATAGGCTCCAGCATCCCCATGACCCTGAGAGCAGGATAAGCGGTTTAGATGATGGATGGATGGATGGTATTTTGTAACAACAATGGCGTTATGCTAGGACGCAGTGTCTGTCCTGCTCACCAGTTGGCTTTATTCCATTTATAATGCGGCATATTTTTGATTTGCACAGTTGTACCTTTATACTTTATATTCTGTCTCATTATTATGTTATTATTATTCTTTCTTTATCGAGCTGCTTACGTTGTCTCGGTGAAGAGTCCAGCGCACGAGCTTTTCGTTATGCTTCTGTGTGTTACCTTAATGACAAGAGTTCAGCTGAATTGAATTGAATGGGGGGGGGTTTCATTGTCTCCGTCCTTTCAATGTCATTCCAGTTCATAATTTAGGTTTTTAATTCTTTGATTAAACATGTGGGTCTGTGCTGTGATTCACAATAGGTTTACTGTTGACACGGCAACTGCAAAGACAGACGAGCTAATTAAGATCTTATTTTTTTGTTAAGTCTCATCATGTTTACTTCAAGATATTTCTAGTCAAATGTTGTTACCGTAGACTATATATATATATATATATATATACTGTACTGTACTGTACTGTACTGTCTCATAAAGAATTTACTTGACTCACTGGATTATATATATATATATATATATATATATGTATATATATATGTATATATAATCCAGTGAGTCAAGTAAATTCTTTATGAGACAGTACAAGCCTTTTTTGTGCCATAAGCAACTGTCTCATAAAGAATTTACTTGACTCACTGGATTATTTTGCTCCTTATTTGTTGAGCACTTCCCCTACCGTTGACTGTTTCTTTTAACACAGTTATATATATATAATACATTTATTTTAGGGGGGGATCCCCCCCCCTTTTTCCTCCCCAGTTGTACTTGGCCAATTACCCCACTCTTTGGGGCCGTCCCGGTTGTTGCTTCACCCCCTGCAGACTACCACATGCCTTCTCTGATACATGTGGAGTCGCCAGCCGCTTCCTTTCACCTGACAGTGAGGAGTTTCACCAGGGGGACATAGCACGGGGGAGGATCACACTATTCCCCCCAGTTCCTCTTCCCCCCAGAGGAGGCGCTAGTGCAGTGACCAGGACACATACCCACATCTAGCTTCCCACCCGCAGACACGGCCAATTGTGTCTGTAGGCCAAGCTGGAGGTAACACGGGGATTTGAACCGGCAATCTCCATGTTGGTAGGCAACGAAATAGATGGCCACGCTATCAAGACAATATTCTTAAATAATATTGCTTGTTTCTAGAAAGTGTACTCATTTCATGATGGTAGGACTTGTTTGAAGACATTTACTTTACAACATAAGTCTTTACATGTCTTATAATCATGAAACAAGTACACTCAGCTGGAATAAGCAGTATCATCTGCCAACGGGGTGAGAAAAATGTACCATCAGTAGTCTTCAAATAAGCATTATGAGACTTAAAACAAAATAAAATACCTTGATAAGCTTTTCTCCTCTTTACTTCAAATGTCAGCATCAAACTTTATCGTCCTCAAAGTCACTTCAGAAAATGACTTCTGTGAACATTTTGCTGTATATCCTGCAGTATTCATGAGCAAGGAATAAAGCGTCAAACAAAAAACAGACAAAAGAGTTGTCACGAATGAGAACGGGGCAGACAGGTGGAGGACCCATAGCGGACTCTGCAGACAGACAGGTTGAATGAGGAGGCTTTAATGCCCAAAACACCGACGGCAGGCATTCAGCTAGCCAGCGGGGGATGAGTCCGAAACAGGCAGCCAAAGTCCAAAAGGAAAAAGGCAGGCAGGTCAAAAACAGGCTGAAGGTCTAAACCACAGGATCAGGCAGGAACAGAAGCTCAGAGGTGGCCCTCGGCTACAGGGGAATCAGAACGACAGTTTCACCGCGGGGGAGATCAGGAACAGGATCAGGAACAGGATCAGGAACAGAAGCTCAGAGGTGGCCCTCGGCTACAGGGGAATCAGAACGACAGTTTCCCCGCGGGGGAGATCAGGAACAGGATCAGGAACAGGATCAGGAACAGAAGCTCAGAGGTGGCCCTCGGCCACAGGGGAATCAGAACGACAGCTTCACCGTGGGGGAGAGCAGGAACAGGATCAGGAACAGGATCAGGAACAGCTACAGCAGCAAGTTGGCGAGAACGAAAGAGTCCATGGAAGAAACCATGATGAACTGGCAGGGAATGGATGACTGAGACTGGTATAAGTACTGGGTAGCTGCTGATGGGGGAATGGGCAGCAGGGGGACAGGTGGAGAAATGGGAAAAACTGGAGCAGAAAATGGTGAAAGTCTGACGGCAGGGACAGAGACAGAATGGACAAGGGAAACACACAGGGCCGAAGCAGGAATAGTGACAGTACTTTGGTGTCAGCCTCCACACAATAAATGTCAATGTTCACATGAATCACACATTCCTGTTTTCACATTCAGTTGAAGTCCATTAACTAGCATGCTAACACGGCAGCCGGCCTGCCAGCCGCTGACCCGAGATCCCACTTTTATGAGTTCAGTCTGTGCGTCATGGAGAAGGAATGAACAAATCCTGGGTATGCTTCACAGTAACAGATGGGAGGATTCGATCCGTAGATTTGGGGTGAAGAGCTTCAGATGAGAAAAGCATCGCTGAAACGACATCCATGCAGACAGACGAAGACAATACAGACACCAGCTAACAATAATCAATAATCAGCTGACTGGTTTTTATGAATGCATTGCTAACTCTCTGAATATAGATCGTTATTCCCAAGGCTGTTCATCTTCACATCCAACCGAAGTCATGGTAGATAGAAAAATATTCTGTCTATCTATCTATCTATCTATCTATCTATCTATCTATCTATCTATCTATCTATCTATCTATCTATCTATCTATCTATCTATCTATCTATCTATCTATCTATCTATCTATCTATCTATCTACTGTCTGTCTGTCTGTGTCTGTCTGTCTGTCCAGTCCAGTCCAGTCCAGTCCAGTCCAGTCCAGTCCAGTGTGTTGAACTTCATGCCTGTAGCATCTTCAGTCTCTCTCCTACGTTCTGTGTGTGTGGAAATTACTTTCCTGTATTTTCATGTCTGTGCATGTTGACGAGGTTGTGTGTCTGTGTGTGTCTGTGTGTGTGTGTGTGTGTGTGGACTTATCTTCATATAATCATTCAAGATGGAAGCGTGAAATGAAAACCGGTGTGTTCGCTGGACCGGCGAGAGAAAAGTGAATCCAGCCGGTGAGACGAGGGCGTGATGAAAAAGTGGAGGCCTGAAAAGCTTAAAACACCACCACCACCACCACCGTTCATCTGCCAGCGTGGTACTTCTACACAACTTATACCCACCGCCGTGTGGGGTTGGATTTCAGCTTCGTGACGTCTCCACACCTGCATTGAGGCACAGCGTTGTTCGCTGCAGATTAGCATCTACGCCATCATAAAAGAACGGTTCTTCCTCCTTTTTCCAGGTTCATGTTGTGGTTGTGTGCATGTGGAAACATTATCTAAATATACTTGACGTCGCTTCATTTACAAAGAAAGTAAATGGAATATTTTTCTCATTTTTAATTTTCTGATTTAATTTAGTTTCTCCAGACACACGGTCCGAGTCTGCTCAGAGCAAATTCACCAAGTCTTCATGCGCTTGGACGGAAAACCGGGTTCACCGGGTTTCAACGTTTAGGGCCTGTTTGAACTTCAGAGTACTTTTGTGGCATGGTAGAAAGTGTAAGTGTAAGTGTAACTTTAAGTGGAAGTGTAAGTGTAATGGCTGACATTGCTCTTGTCTTGGCTCCTGGCTGTGCAGTCAGAGAAGCAACAGTTATGTGTGTGTGTGTGTGTGTGTGTGTGTGTGTGTGTGTGTGTGTGTGTGTGTGTGTGTGTGTATATATATGTATATGTATATGTGTATGTATGTATGTATACATATGTATGTATATATGTATATGTATGTATATATGTATGTATGTGTATGTGTGTGTTTATGTATATATATATGTATGTATATATATGTGTGTGTATATATATATACATGTATGTATGTATGTATGTATGTATGTATGTATGTATGTATGTGTGTGTGTGTGTATATATGTATGTATGTATGTATGTGTATATATATATGTATGTGTGTGTGTGTGTGTGTATATATGTGTGTATATATATGTGTGTATATATATGTGTGTATATATAATCGCTGTTAAACGGCAGAACAAGCCTGTTAGGTGCTCAGTGCGTCATCAGCTGCCTGCAGGGTTGCAGTAAACATCCTTATTTATACCGGTTGCTACGTTCTATGTGAAAGAAATATGGTGGATAGAGAAAATCACTGGCATTAAGACTAAATATGGATACATGAACAAAATGTTACTTACACAATTAAATGGGCATACATGAAGAAAAGGCCAAAAATCAGCGGTTCAGTTTGGGTTCAATTACGCTGCTTCCTTCTTTGTCTGCAGCTGCTGGCCAGTTCCTTCCTGCTGTTTGGATTTGCCAAGTGGCGTTTTGTTTAAACTGTCCAACGGGGATAGAGTAGGGTACATTTGCTTAAATGTACCCAACTCTATCCCCGTTGGACAGTTCAAATGGACCAATATTCCAACCGTAGATCAGCCCCTTCCCCTCCCCCCCCCCAAAAAAAATGAAACACCGCACACAGAACGTAGCAGCCGGTATAAGTAAGGATGGTTACTGCAACCATGCAGGCTGCTGATGACACACTGAGCACCAAACAGGCTTGTTCTGCCATTTAACAACTTTGAGCTATATATATATATATATATATATACATATATATACACACGTATATATATATATACAGATATACATGTATATATGTATATCTGTGCTCCTGAATTATTGAGCTCATTTTCTACATCTAAGGTTTCATTGCAACATCCTGTGGACGGACACACACACATACATATATATATATAAAATTTAATGAAGTTATATATATATATAATTTGATAAACTTTTATATGCATATATAACTTCATTAAATGAAACACTCAACAGTAGGGAAAATGTTCAACAAACAAGGAGCAAAATAATCCAGTTAGTCAAGTTATTCTTTAATGGACTTGATTAATTAATTATATATATATATAGAGAGAGAGAGAGAGAGAGAGAGAGAGAGAGAGAGAGAGAGAGAGAGAGAGAGAGAGAGAGAGAGAGAGAGAGAGTGTGTGTATATAGTGTGTGTGTGGACTGTGGGTGTGAGGGGTATTGAGGTGGAGGTGAGCTCAGACTGCTGCAGGATGGGTGGAGGGTGAACACACAGCTTACATGTGTCGACATGGACGCCTGATAGAACTCTTCAGTTAAGCCACATCCCTGCAGGTTTCACTAGTCCTTCCTGTTTCTCTCAGTCCAGCAGCAATGGTGACGATGCCGGACTAGACTCTTCAGTTAAGCCACATCCCTGCAGGTTTCACTAGTCCTTCCTGTTTCTCTCAGTCCAGCAGGAAAGGTGATGATGCCAGACTAGACTCTTCAGTTAAGCCACATCCCTGCAGGTTTCACTAGTCCTTCCTGTTTCTCTCAGTCCAGCAGCAATGGTGACGATGCCAGACTAGACTCTTCAGTTAAGCCACATCCCTGCAGGTTTCACTAGTCCTTCCTGTTTCTCTCAGTCCAGCAGCAATGGTGACGATGCCAGACTAGACTCTTCAGTTAAGCCACATCCCTGCAGGTTTCACTAGTCGGTCCTGTTTTACCAGAGTCCAGCAGGAAAGCTGACGATGCCAGACTAGACTCTTCAGTTAAGCCACATCCCTGCAGGTTTCACTAGTCCTTCCTGTTTCTCTCAGTCCAGCAGCAATGGTGACGATGCCAGACTAGACTCTTCAGTTAAGCCACATCCCTGCAGGTTTCACTAGTCCTTCCTGTTTCTCTCAGTCCAGCAGGAAAGGTGATGATGCCAGACTAGACTCTTCAGTTAAGCCACATCCCTGCAGGTTTCACTAGTCCTTCCTGTTTCTCTCAGTCCAGCAGGAAAGGTGACGATGCCAGACTAGACTCTTCAGTTAAGCCACATCCCTGCAGGTTTCACTAGTCCTTCCTGTTTCTCTCAGTCCAGCAGCAATGGTGACGATGCCAGACTAGACTCTTCAGTTAAGCCACATCCCTGCAGGTTTCACTAGTCCTTCCTGTTTCTCTCAGTCCAGCAGGAAAGGTGACGATGCCAGACTAGACTCTTCAGTTAAGCCACATCCCTGCAGGTTTCACTAGTCCTTCCTGTTTCTCTCAGTCCAGCAGGAAAGATGATGATGCCAGACTAGACACTTCAGTTAAGCCACATCCCTGCAGGTTTCACTAGTCGGTCCTGTTTTACCAGAGTCCAGCAGGAAAGGTGACGATGCCAGACTAGACTCTTCAGTTAAGCCGCATCCCTGCAGGTTTCACTAGTCGGTCCTGTTTTACCAGAGTCCAGCAGGAAAGGTGACGATGCCAGACTAGACTCTTCAGTTAAGCCACATCCCTGCAGGTTTCACTAGTCCTTCCTGTTTCTCTCAGTCCAGCAGGAAAGGTGACGATGCCAGACTAGACTCTTCAGTTAAGCCACATCCCTGCAGGTTTCACTAGTCCTTCCTGTTTCTCTCAGTCCAGCAGGAAAGGTGACGATGCCAGACTAGACTCTTCAGTTAAGCCGCATCCCTGCAGGTTTCACTAGTCGGTCCTGTTTTACCAGAGTCCAGCAGGAAAGGTGACGATGCCAGACTAGACTCTTCAGTTAAGCCGCATCCCTGCAGGTTTCACTAGTCGGTCCTGTTTTACCAGAGTCCAGCAGGAAAGGTGACGATGCCATGCTTTCAGACTAGACTGTTCAGACACCAGGTTTCTGAGCTGAGACTTTTCACTGAATTTTGTTGTAACCCAGTGTTTTTTGGCAGTGAACTGAATAAAAAGTGGCTAGTATCACTGACATCAGAGGAGCCGTACAGACGTGTCAGTTCTTTACTGCTGAAAATAACACACAGACCAACAGGACCCCATCATCAAATTACAAATGCAGCCAGCTACTATGTGTGAAGCTGCCTCCAAACGAAGCCCGTTATTTATAGTTGTATTAACATGCACTATTACACTCTGACTAAAGGGGGTGCAGGACTAAAGGACGAGCTGGGGTTAGAGGCTGTATGCTGATTTATGGCGGGGCCAGAGAGCAACGCCCCGGAGCAGCACACGCAGTGTTTAAAATAGAGATTGCCGATGGCCTCTGGTGGGATCGGCGACCCAAGGTGAGGCTGTTGGTGATTTATCTCCCCCATATCTCCTCATCTCGCCGGCTCCGTGCTCGAGCTGTGCAGGCAGACGGGGCCAGATCCACAGGAGCCAGTTCAGCCCCGGCCTCGGCCTCGGCTCCGGCTGGCCCGGGATCAGTCTGGAGGCCGGACCGGGGTGGAGAGGACGCGCAGCCCCGCACCACCAGTTTACAGGGTCAGCAGCATCCGGAGGACGGGTCAGAGGTCCAGCTAGAGCTGCCAGACCTCGCAGGGCTCGCAGGGCTCGCAGGGCTGCTGGCTGAACCCCAGTTGCATTGTGGATGTCTTTTCATTTTGTAGTTTTGAAGGGATCTTCTGAACAGTGGAGAACGGATCCGTGTCTGTTTTTCACCTTTTACTCATTTACATATGCTTACACACACTCTGCAGTTCACATACAGCCGTGTATGTACACACACACACACACACACACACACACAGACACACACACTTTCTGTCTCTTACTGTACACCCCCTCCTCATATACAGTGTGAGTACTCTCTGAGCTCCACAGCTGTCTGAAGCTGAGGTTGGCTAATGAGGACATGTCTTCTCAGTTGAGTGGACTCGATGCCAAGAGGAAAACCTGCAGAATCAGTCCTACAGCTTCATCTGTCCTCTCTCTGGTACATGTGTGTGTGTGTGTGTGTGTGTGTGTGTGTGTGTGTGTGTGTGTGTGTGAAGTAAGTATATGCCGATGTAAGACGGTATAAACAGTGTGTATTTGCACATGGGTGAGAGAGAAAGTGTGTGTGTGTGTGGGGGGGAGGGGAGTGGGGGGTGGGGGGTGGGAGGTAGTGCTCCACTCCACTCTTAACATATTTCACCACACGGAACCGGCGCTGACATTCCCGATGCCCTGGGATCCTTCCGGAGCAGATTTAAAGTGATTTTCAGTGCAATTATACCTGCCAGTTATGACTGGTAGAGTTGCCCTCTTCCCAGCTCATGTCTTCATGCTGGTGTCCAGTCCATTGCTCCGTACTCCTCCTTGGGGGCGGGGGCGCTGGGAGGGGGGTGGGGTGGTGGTGGTGGTGGAGGGTCTCCTCCCCCGTCACTAGACACAGTAGCCTGTGTAGTCTGTTTTGCCGGTGCCCAGGATGGAAAGCCATTCACAGCTAGAGGGAGGTGATAATGAGCTTCTGCACCGGGTGATAGTCACCAGTGTGTGCTCTGTCTTTGTAATCTGCCCGGGGATTTGTGTGTGTGTGTGTGTGTGTGTTGGGGGGGGGGGGTGGACTTGCTGGCCATGAGACATAATTGTGGAGGAGTAAATGACAGCGTACAGCCACAATGTGTGGATGGTAACCTCTCCACCTCTAAATAAGCTGTACTTGTGTGACATTGGCGCTGCGAGCACAGGTTCTGAGATGAAATTGTCAGATTGTGTGCGTTTGGCCCCAGAAATTGTGTGCGTTTGGCCCGGTCTCAGTGGACTGATCGCCGGTGTCCTAAAGCTGCTACGTACGAGCGGTTTTGGATTTTTGTTGTGTTTTCGCACCCTTGTGGACAAAGGCGGCGGGAGTGTTTCTCAGAGGAACAGCTTCAAGTTCAAGTTTGACTTTATTGCCATATACATATAAAAAGCAGGGGTGTAGCACAGCATTCTGGGCCCTGTACATAAGCAGTCTCTATGGGCCCCTAACAGACCCCTAACAGACCCCTAACATTGTCTAACAGACCCTAGTTAGCTAGCTAGCTGCTACCTAGCTGTGGTAGTAGGAGTTAGCTAGCCACCTTTCTTTTAGAAGAAATGACTCAACAGTTGTTTCCCCTCATTTTGCCCTCTCTCCCTTTCCTTTTTTCTTTTCTTTTCTTTTCTTTTCTTTTCTTTTCTTTTCTTTTCTTTTCTTTTCTTTATTTTTCTTTTCTTTTCTTTTCTTTTCTTTTCTTTTCTGGGGCCCAGACTTGGCTTTCTCTGGGAGAGACATGACTCTGTGCTTGTTCTTGTTTCAGCAGCCACTCGCGACAGGACTAGATAAGCTGCATTGAGAGATGCTCATGAGGGGTGGGCTAAACCATTCCGCACCTTTTGTAAGGGATGAGAGGGGACCCAGAGAGGGGTGAGGGGGGCCTCAGACAGCCTCAACCGATGTATTGAGCCAATTTTAACTGAAGTTATGACACTAATTAGTTAGAAATAAAAACTTGCAAACCAAAACAAACTTTTAATTCCAATCTTCCCGAGGCCCCCCCCCCTCCTTCCGGGCCCTGGTAGGTCCCACCCCCCCCCCACTATGACGCTGCTGATAAAAAGTACCATGGGACATCAATTGAAATGAAATGTATGTGCCCTGGTTCTCTCAGCCCTTATAACTATATATAAAGAAATAAATAATAGCAAAAACAATGCAAACAAACAAAACAAAACAAAAACAACGGGCGTTTGGACGCACTGCGCTGGTCGGGACCCATGCCGTCCAGTGTCTCGTGGTCTTCGCCCCTTCTGAGCTGGGAGGAGGAGCTAGAGCAGGGAGAGGAGGAGCTTAAACCACCTGGTTTTTTGCTTTTAGGGAGTTTTCTTTATCCTGGCCCTGTGATGGCCTGGCGGCCTGTCCAGGGTGTCTCCCCGCCTGCCATCCAATGACTGCTGGGATAGGCTCCGGCATCCCCACGACCCTGAGAGCAGGATAAGTGGTTTGGATAATGGATGGATGGACAAAAACAATAAATTAGAAATCAGAAATCCCACAAAATAGTAAATCACTGAAGGTATGCAAGGAGCCTACTGTTCCAACAAGTCCTCCAACCCATACGACCATATAGGTTGTTTGTTCCTACCCCACAAAACTGCTCATTATGAAGTAGTCTTATGAGGACATTGGGACTTTATTAGTGTTCGTGCAGAGTGAAGGTGTAAAAGTAAGCAAATATTATTAGGAAAGAATTGTGAAGAAACCAACAGTTTATGAGTATAAATAGTTTTTGCACTCCCCCATCTCTTTGCTCATCGCGTTTTGATGACGAGGCACCCGAGACACCAGATTGGCGTTATTTACACGACCGCTGGAGGTCGCTTAACTTTAAAACGTAACTATAGGTCGTAATAAGCTGCTTGTACAAACGACATATGGGGTCGTTTTTGGTGGAGGACAGTCTCGACTGTTCATTATTCTGGAGGTAAAAACTGTGTGAGGCGGCTGGTCGGACTCGGAGCTCTGATGCCCTGTAAGCGTTGTCCTGAGGGATGCGGGAGAACAGACCATGTGCTGGGTGGATGCTGTCCTCCATCATACTTTTAGGACTTTCCTTTTGCAGCGGGTGGTGTACGTGACCTGAAGCTGTGGCAGAGCTGCTCCTGTGATGTCTGAAGCTGTTTTACTGTCTTCCTCAGTTGTTTGTGGTCCTGTCCAGTCAGGCTGCCAGACCACACCAGTATGCTTCCAGTAATGGTGTGTTCACACCAAACGCGAAGCAATTTTTTCACACGATGAGATTACATATAAAAATGAGATTACATATAAAATGAGATTACATATAAAGATGAGATTACATATAAAATGAGATTACATCTAAAAATGAGATTACATATAAAGATGAGATTACATCTAAAAATGAGATTACATCTAAAAATGAGATTGCATCTAAAAATGAGATTACATCTAAAAATGAGATTACATCTAAAAATGAGATTACATCTAAAGACAATGCAAAGATGGGATTCGCGCCGGGCAACGCGAAATGACGCGAATTCCGCGTCATTTGCGCGAGTTGAAAATATTCAACTTGAGCGAGAAATTCGCGTGACGCTGTGTCGTGAAAGCCTATCAGCGTTGAGATTCTCCTGACGTCACTGGCGTCCTGTTGAGTCAGCAAATGGAGGACGAGCTGATCGTTGCAGGTTCGCGTACTCGATCCTCCGGCCAAACTCGAGCGAGTAACGCGAATAAAAACAAACGATCCCGCGATCAAACTCGCGCACGTAAAGCGAGGCGAGAATTCGCTTCGCGTTTGGTGGAACGCAGCATAAGGATGCCGTCTGTGGTGGTCCGCTAGACACTGACCAGGGATTCTGTGGACGTTCTGAACGCAGCATAAGGATGCCGTCTGTGGTGGTCCGCTACGCACTGACCAGGGATTCTGTGGACGTTCTGAACGCAGCATAAGGATGCCGTCTGTGGTGGTCCGCTAGACACTGACCAGGGATTCTGTGGACGTTCTGAACGCAGCATAAGGATGCCGTCTGTGGTGGTCCGCTAGACACTGACCAGGGATTCTGTGGACGTTCTGAACGCAGCATAAGGATGCCGTCTGCGGTGGACCGCTAGACGCTGACGAGGGATTCTGTGGACGTTCTGAACGCAGCATAAGGATGCCGTCTGTGGTGGTCCGCTAGAGACTGACCAGGGATTCTGTGGACGTTCTGAACGCAGCATAAGGATGCCGTCTGTGGTGGTCCGCTAGACACTGACCAGGGATTCTGTGGACATTCTGAACGCAGCATAAGGATGCCGTCTGTGGTGGTCCGCTAGACACTGACCAGGGATTCTGTGGACGTTCTGAACGCAGCATAAGGATGCCGTGTGTGGTGGTCCGCTAGACGCTGACCAGAGATTCTGTGGACGTTCTGAACGCAGCATAAGGATGCCGTCTGCGGTGGTCCGCTAGACGCTGACCAGGGATTCTGTGGACGTTCTGACCGCAGCATAAGGATGCCGTCTGTGGTGGTCCGCTAGACGCTGACCAGGGATTCTGTGGACGTTCTGAATGCAGCATAAGGATGCCGTCTGCGGTGGTCCGCTACACACTGACCAGGGATTCTGTGGACGTTCTGAACGCAGCATAAGGATGCCGTCTGCGGTGGACCGCTAGACGCTGACCAGGGATTCTGTGGACGTTCTGAACGCAGCATAAGGATGCCGTGTGCGGTGGTCCGCTAGACGCTGACCAGGGATTCTGTGGACGTTCTGAACGCAGCATAAGGATGCCGTCTGTGGTGGTCCGCTAGACACTCACCAGGGATTCTGTGGACGTTCTGAACGCAGCATAAGGATGCCGTCTGCGGTGGTCCGCTAGACACTCATCAGGGATTCTGTGACGTTCTGAACGCAGCATAAGGATGCCGTCTGTGGTGGTCTGTTAGACACTCATCAGGGATTCTGTGGACCTTCTGAACGCAGCATAAGGATGCCGTCTGTGGTGGTCCGCTAGTCACTCACCAGGGTTTCTGTGGACGTTCTGAATTCTTTAAGACGTCTCGACGCTCATTTCACACGTCGGTGCCTCTGGTCGCATAGCTCCATTCATCCTCTGTTATCTATCTGCTGCGTTGTTTCATGGGGGGGGGGTTGTGTTTTGGAAAAACAGCTGTTTTGAAGATATACAGCTGTGAGGTCATGCGTTGGCTGTGTCTCCCGCCTGTGTGCCGTAAATCGTTTGGTCGGATTTGGCAGCAAATCTGACCCGGAGACGAGAATTTGGACTCATTATATAGAAACATCTAATCTTCTCACTGATGTTTTCCTAAACTGAGACCAATAAATAAGCAGTGAAAAACTCCCCGCAGCAGCTGTAAGTCTCGCCTGATTAATGTGTTTGAGTACTTATAAAGTAATATTCTACCCTTTCCAATAATACATCTGCAAAGATCATGATTTATTTCCACAAATGTATTCTGGGAGTGAGATTGGTTGTATGTTTTGTATTTCTGTGTGTGTGTGTGTGTGTGTGTGTGTGTGTGTGTGTGTGTGTGTGTGTGTGTGTGTGTGTGTGTGTGTGTGTTTGTGTGTGTGTGAGTGATCTTTTCTGACCTTGACCGCGGCTGACCTCCGTCTGTGACCCTGTCTGTGACCCCGGCTGCAGCATCCTCAGCACCATACATCACAGCAGCCATTAAAGGAGCACGTGGCCCGCTGCTCTCCACACGCCGGGAGCTAATGAGGGTTTCACCATCAGCCACACGATGAAGCCCCTCGCCACCTCCCTTGCAGGAGCCGGGATGATAAAGAAAGGCAGGGTGTGAGGGGCGATCTGACCTGTTACAAGGAGCTATGCAGTGTTTCTCAACCCAGTCCTCAAGGACCCCCTATCCTGCAGATTTTCTTTGCAACCCTGAATAGGTACCTGTTTATAGTTATTCAACCAATCAGCAATGAATGTCAGAGTTTGCACACCTTGCATAATTAAGTGCTTTGAGATGATTGGTTGAGTAAGTACAAGCAGGGCTACCCATGCAGGGTTACAATGAAAATCTGCAGGATAGGGGGTCCTTGAGGACTGGTTTGAGAAACACTGAGCTATAGTACCTCTGCACTGTCGTGTTTCTTTGGCGTATGGTCCACATGAATGGAGGTTGAATATGGGGAACGCCGAACTGTGCACGGCGGCTCAGACGCCTTACCCGACCTTCACAGATACTCCACAGACGCCCAGGCGAGCATGTTGCTGCTGAAAGGTGCCGTTACACAACGTCATTAGGGGGTTGTTAGAGGATCCTGCAGGATGTTTAGCCAAGATCCAGGATTCTTCATTTGTTACATCTCATTATAAAAGTACACGAGTAAAAGGTGGAGCTGTCAGGCCTTCACACACACACACACACACACACACACAGCGACACAAACACAGTGACATGTGCCAGTCACACTGATCACACCTGACACAGAGATGAAAAGAGATGGACACCAAAAGTACACTCTCTATTCTCTGCTTTACATGTCTGGGAAACGGCGTGTGTGTGTGTGTGGTCAATAGTTACATTGATTATGACAGTACTGCAGCTAATTCGGGGGGCAGCCGTAGGAACCCATATCTCCCGCACCGCGGGCGACAACATTAACAGTCGACTAAAGGGTCCGACCCGTTAGCCAGGGGCTAAGGTGTCTACTTATCCATGCACGTCACAGTACTATTTGGATTACTCTGAATTCAGATTGTAAATACTCAGAGATTGGGGGGGGGGCGCAATCGTATCCAAGCAGTTACACACCTGATCCCACTAATCAACCAGCAGAGTCTTTGCGGAGGAACTTGATTAGGGGACACAGGTGTGTAACCGTGTGGTTGGAACAAAGACCTGCACCCACACCGGCCCTCTCTGGACACGATTGCCCAACCCTGTGTGTGCATCTATACATTTATACAGCACTCTTCTAGTCTACCGTCCACTCAGAGCTCCTCACAGTGTGCGCCTCACATTCACCCACTCACACACACATTCACACACTGATGGTGGAGGCTGCCATGCAAGGGGCCAACCTGATCATCAGAAGCAGTGAAGGGTTTAGTGTCTTGCTCATGGACACTTCGACACACTCTCCGCAGGAGCCGGGGATCGAACCAGCGACCCTCCGATTACTAGACGACCAGCTCTACCTCCTGAGCCATGCCGCCCCTTAATGCCACATTGATTTTCATACATCTGTATCAATGCAAATTGTGCAATGATTTAATTGTATTCTGATGTATAAGTAAAAGAAGTACTAATTCATTTTAGATGAAGTATTGGATTAGAATGGAGGTCAGCAGAGTGGAGGTTAGCAGAATTGAGGTTAGCAGAATTAAGGTTAGCAGAACTAAGGTTAGCAGAATTAGCAGAATGGAGGTCAGCAGAGTGGAGGTTAGCAGAATCGAGGTTAGCAGAATTGAGGCTAGCAGAATGGAGGTCAGTAGAATGGAGGTCAGCAGAGGGGAGGTTATCAGAATTAAGGTTAGCAGAACTAAGGTTAGCAGAATTAGCAGAATGGAGGTCAGAAGAGTGGAGGTTAGCAGAATGGAGGTCAGCAGAGTGGAGGTTAGCAAAATGGAGGTCAGCAGAGTGAAGGTTAGCAGAATTGAGTTTAGCAGAATGGAGGTCAGCAGAGTGGAGGTTAGCAGAATTGAGGTTAGCATAATTGAGGTTAGCAGAATTGAGGTCAGTAGAATGGAGGTCAGCAGAGTGGATGTTAGCAGAATTAAGGTTAGCAGAATTAGAAGAATGGAGGTCAGCAGAGTGGAGATTAGCAGAATTAAGGTTAGCAGAATTGAGGTCAGAAGAGTGGAGGTTAGCAGAATTAAGGTTAGCAGAACTAAGGTCAGCAGAATGGAGGTCAGAAGAGTAGAGGTTAGCAGAATGGAGGTCAGCAGAGTGGAGGTTAGCAGAATTAAGATTTGCAGAATGTAGATAAGAAGAGTGGAGGTTAGCAGAATTGAGGTTAGCAGAATGGTGGTAAGAAGAGTGGAAGTTAGCAGAATGGTGGTCAGCAGAATGGAGGTCAGCATAGTGGAGGTTAACAGAATTAAGGTTAGCAGAATGTAGATAAGAAGAGTGGAGGTTAGCAGAATGGTGGTAAGAAGAGTGGAAGTTAGCAGAATGGAGGTTAGCAGAACTAAGGTCAGCAGAATGGAGGTCAGAAGAGTGGAGATTAGCAGAATTAAGGTTAGCAGAAATGAGGTCAGAAGAGTGGAGGTTAGCAGAATGGTGGTCAGCAGAATGGAGGTCAGCATAGTGGAGGTTAGCAGAATTAAGATTAGCAGAGTGGAGGTTAGCAGAATTTAGGTCAGCAGAATGGCGGTAAGAAGAGTGGAGGTTAGCAGAATTGAGGTCAGAAGAGTGGAGGTCAGCAGAGTGGAGGTTTGCAGTGTGGAGGTTTGCAGAATGGAGGTCAGCAGAGTGGAGGTTTGCAGAATGGAGGTCAGCAGAGTGGAGGTTAGCAGAATGGAGGTCAGCAGAGTGGAGGTTAGCAGAATGGAGGTCAGCAGAGTGGATGTTAGCAGAATGGAGGTCAGCAGAGTGGAGGTTAGCAGAATGGAGGTCAGCAGAGTGAGGGTTAGCAGAATGGAGGTCAGCAGAGTGGACGTTAGCAGAATGGAGGTCAGCAGAGTGGACGTTAGCAGAATTAATTATTACAGAGTGGAGGTTTGCAGAATGGAGGTCAGCAGAGTGGAGGTTTGCAGAATTGAGGTCAGAAGAGTGGAGGTTAGCAGAATGGAGGTCAGCAGAGTGGAGGTTTGCAGTGTGGAGGTTTGCAGAATGGAGGTCAGCAGAGTGGAGGTTTGCAGAATTGAGGTCAGAAGAGTGGAGGTTAGCAGAATGGAGGTCAGCAGAGTGGAGGTTTGCAGTGTGGAGGTTTGCAGAATGGAGGTCAGCAGAGTGGAGGTCAGCAGATTGGAGGCTGGAGGGGCAGGAAGCTTGTCTGAGGAGGCTTGCTGGATGAGAGGGAGTGCATGACTTTGAACAGGGCCCTCAGGTGACGTCCATTCCTAGAAAACAGGTTTGGACGGAGGCTTCAGCGGTTTCCAAAGTATCAGTCGGGAGCAGTAAGGGGTCGCGGCAGGGGGCCGGGTGGGTCACAGCATGGCACAAAAAA
The DNA here is from genome assembly GCF_029633865.1 of Lampris incognitus. Taxonomy (NCBI): domain Eukaryota; kingdom Metazoa; phylum Chordata; class Actinopteri; order Lampriformes; family Lampridae; genus Lampris; species Lampris incognitus. The sequence goes on along the minus strand of NC_079214.1, from coordinate 4,828,530 downwards.
AACTCATTTCGTTTTGAGGCAGAGAAAAAAAGGCATATTTATTTTCTTCTTTGTGGTCAAAACATTTTTTTGTATTTAAATGAAAACAGAAAGCATTAATCTTCGTTCATCTGAGTCAGTGCAAACTGTGCGGGCATAACTGAGAGGTTAACATGCCTCGTCTTGACGTTATTAAACACTGAAAAGGGGAAAACTGCATTGATGAACGATATGAAGAGGACTATTGATTGTCTGTTTATGGCAGGTAATGACAATTTATTGATTATTTTACTGCATGGAAGATTTGGTGGGTCCTGGGCATGAAAAGGTATCTCAGCAGGCGGGTCACGACATGAAGAAATTTGGGGACCCGTGAACTAAACATGACCAAACCAAAACAAGCAGCACCACCTGCATCTGGGCACCTACACACCCTCATTATCATCATCATCAATGCTGGACGCATCATCGTCATCATCATCGGCGGTCCCTCGGGGTCGAGTATGACCGTCCTCCCTCTGGGTCCCTCTGAGTCCTCAGGTGGGCGTAGAGGCCAATCCTGGAGCCGCATAATGGGAGGACGCCTGCGTGTGACAGCTGTTTACTTGGAGAGGCTGATGCGCCTGCAGCCACCACACGGTCCCTGGCAGGGGGTGGCCAGGGTCCAGTGGCGTGGAGGACCAAGACGGTTGGGGACCACCCTCTGTTGCAGCCTTCAGCCGCCTTCATTGCCGTTGTGACCTGGACACATCTTCCACCAGTTCCGCCATTGAGGTCTTTGTTGGATCGCCCTTTGTCTGGAACCTCCCCCTTGACCGGTCCATCTTGGGTGACCCTACCAGGAGCCAAGTTCCGGTCGGCATAGCTCTTGGGCTCAGTAGTACACACAGTCTTCTTCACCACGGCCAGGTGGAGAGCCAGGAGAACACACACGCACGTTTTGGTGGACTTGTGAGGACCCTCATGGAGTCCATTCATTCCCCAGCCCTACCCTTAACCCGGTGTTCTGTTTGTTTCCAGACGGTCTCGGGTTTTGGTGCAGCCCGGCGTGGTTTGCTTGGCTGCGCAGTAACGCATAATCCGGAAGCAGCGTCGGTAATTTGTAGAAAGACTGACCAGCAGTATCACGTGACACGGTGATGTTGAACAACATATCGACCCAATTCAAACCTTTAATTAAACCTAATTAAACGTTAGATGCTGTTGGCGTTTGATTCTAGTGCCTATCGCGAGCTCGTCCACATGTCTTGGTTTTACGGCAGGTCCAACACATTTCCAATGAACGCCAGGAAACAGCCAAGCGAACCGCGAGGCCCCGAAGGGCCGGGAAAGACCAGATCTGGTCTGTCTAACATGCGAAAACTCACACACAAGACAAGACGATTCAGGACCACACCCCTAACTTAATCCTGGCGTTAACCTGAAACTACAACGACCAAGGCGGTCAGTTTGACCCTTTTGGATTTTCAAAGTTTAACAAATGGGGGGGGGGGGTACAGATCTGCCGCTCCCCGAATGCTCCTGAAACGGCATTTATTTACAGTAAAATCAGTTTTAGGTCATTGCACAAAAAAAAATGGTAAGATCTCCCTAAAACGACCGTGAGCGGTCAAAATGACCGTTGGTAATTTGTGCGTGATCGTCACGTCAGTAATTATGACGCGTGTTGGTCGCGTTATTTCCTTTGCTTGGAAAACAGTATTAAAGTGGTTAAAATGTTGATTGTGTTGCCAGTTAGTTTCCTAACAGACACACTAACATGTGTAATGCGTTAACATCTCAGCTGGGTATTTATCCTGACACAGTGTAGAGTTTAAAACCCGCGGAGGTCATTTTGACCGCCCACGGTCGTCCTAGTAGTCGTTAAGTTGGGTCGTTGTTCGGGACTGTCTCAATATTTATATTCAGCTCTGTTTTTACATGTCACGTGTTACAGGCCTTGTTGTGTTTGTTAGATTAGCTACATGTGTGTTTGCCGTGTTGTTTTTCAGGTAATAGTTTCACTTTTTCTATTATGCTATTCAAGTTTCACCACGCCTCTCTGAAGTTTAAATTGATTAAAAACAGTATTAGAGTCGTTAACATGTTCATTTTGGTGTCAGCTAGTTTCCTAACAGACACACTAACATATGTACTGCATTAATATCTCAGTTGGGTGTTTATCTTGACACAATATAGAGTTTGAAACCGGCAGCCACGATGGTTTTAGGTAGGAGTTAAGTCCCAAAACCCAGTCCCAATACTAAAATGGACTCTTGCAGAGTGTCCCTATTTAGCACCAAGGACACGACTGGTAGAGACTTGCTGTCCCCACAAATGTGGGGAAACGGAAGTACACTCCACCCCCCACAGAGAGCTAGCTAGATGGCGGTGCTGCTCTGGCCGGTGGTGCTGTAGGTGTGGTGCTGATGCTCACGGAGCCACCGCGGGTCAAATAAATAATACAGTCGAGGAAGCTTCCTCCCGTCGCTCCACTCCATCCATCCAAACAGGGAGGCGGACGACTCAGCCGGGAGGTGTCTATTATCTGCTGAGGACGCAGGAGCGGAGCCCCTTACCCCCACCCCGCCCCCGTCCCTTCGGGGATCCATGTGTTTAAGTATGGAGAGCACCGAGTCCCCAGGCCTACACCCTGCTGATGGCTCACTTGGCTCTGCCTCCCCTTCGCTCCACCTTCCCAACCGCAGACAAAGGCAGCGCACATCCATACATATTCAAATGCGGCGCCGCTGAATGTCATGTATACCTGTCAGGGTTCTGATTAGGATGAACGATGATCAGGTGTTTTATTACATACACCCCACCCCCAACCCCACCCCACCCCACCCCATCTCACACACACACACACACACACACACACAGGGTTGGTTCCTTTGTCACCCTCCCGAGTCAAACAGTCAACAAACAGCGTCCCGTGCAGCGGCGGCGGCGGCGTGTTTGCCCCCCTCGCGCCCTGTCACCATTTGTTCTAATATCTGGGTGCTGTGTAGCAGCAGCTCGTGATAAATCCTGATAAATTAAAGATCGCATTGTTCTGCTGCCGCGGCTGTCCTTGATCAGGATGACAATTATGGGAGGAGGTAATTTTGCTGCGCTCGTCTCTTCGTTCGTGTGATCTTAACAAAAGGACGTTTCTGCAGGGGTGGAACGTGTTGACACGTGGCGGCACATCCTTTTTTAAAAGTCTTTTCCTTTTTTTGGGGGGGGGTTGTGTGTGTGTGTGTGTGTGTGTGTGAATGCTGCAACGTTACGCTTGCAAATTCTGTGTTTTCATCTTACCACATTTTCCGTTCTTTCTCGAGGGGGAGGAAAAAAATGCCGCTTTGACTCAGTTGAAGACGTCGCCCTGGAACCGTCTACCTGAATAAAAACCGCTTTGACTGCCGAGGAGACGATCGGACGAGGACGCAGCGTGTCTTCGTCTGGGCAGATGTACCCCGCCAGACAGGAACGCCTCGCCCCGACCGGGGACAGTCTAAAAATAAGTCAATAAAGTAAACTAGCCTGCCATGGGGCAGGTGAAGGGAGGGAGACCTCTCTCTGCTTTTTCTCATCAACAATAGATGAGGTGCTTTTTGCAAGTCTAATCCTTAAAGATTCACCGCCGGGCTCCACTCGCGGGGCCTCCTTAAAAGCCAGACCGCACGCCAAGGAAGGCCGCAGCGACGTGGCGAGGTTGATAAACACAAAACAACAGATGACAAGATGATAGCAGAGCCCCCCCACCACCACCACCACCTCCCCTCATCCGCTCACAACTTTCTTCCCAGAGTAGTCAGGAGATGTTATAACACGCAAACCTCCGTTCAAACCAGGCCGTTTTTGGGGGTCCTCGTCGTCAGCTCGCGTGGCATCACCCCAAATCTGCGTTATGTCTCCTGAGCGAGTGCGACCAGTAATTAGAGCGTTCGGATCCCCGCTCGGTGTTGTTCCCCTTAACAATCTCCAGGGTGAGATTTTGGTCTTTGACTGCTGGTTGTGCAGTGACCTGTACATGTCAAGCCGCTTTCCCTTTATTGGGTTGTCTTCTGTGCACACTAATGGCCATAGGGGGGCTGAGACAGGCTTCACCTGACCACGACTCACAAAGCCGCTTCTCTGGAACCGACAGGCGGAACGGAAATCACATTAACCCACCCCGAACGAGAAGCCCAGACCCTACACGCTCTTACATTCGCACCAAACAAAAACAAGGGGGTCTGAGCTGTTCTCTTGCCGCTCATCAGCGGTACGTGTCGGTTTGGCTCATCGTTGTTTACCGCCGTGGCCATAAAGGCCGTCTGCCACCCACACCGCCGTCCAGAGGCCAGGAAACAGCTGGCGTCTGAGGACCGAGCCGTAGCTGAAGATGTGGACAGACCCGTAGGTGACGGTTCGGCTCGACCCAAACTCTCCAACCAGTGAACAAACAGGATTTCATGCAGGAGGCCGGATGGTTTACGTTCTCTCATACACTCACTACCGTGCTAAGGCTTGATGTTCCGGCTCCTGCAGGTTCTCAGGGCCGTCTGCCACCCACACCGCCGTCCAGAGGCCAGGAGACAGCTGGCGTCTGAGGACCGAGCCGTAGCTGAAGATGTGGACAGACCCGTAGGTAACGGTTCGGCTCGACCCAAACTCTCCAACCAGTGAACAAACAGGATTTCATGTTGGAGGCCGGATGGTTTACGTGCTTTTATAAACTCACTACCATGCTAAGGCTTGATGTTCCGGCTCCTGCAGGTTCTCAGGGCCATCTGCCACCCACACCTCCGTCCAGAGGCCAGGACACAGCTGGCGTTTGAGGACCGAGCCGGCTAAAGATGTGGACAGACCCGTAGGTGACAGTTCGGCTCGACCCAAACTCTTCCAACCAGTGAACAAACATGATTTCATGTAGGAGGCCGGATGGTTTACGTGCTTTTATAAACTCACTACCGTGCTAAGGCTTGATGTTCCGGCTCCTGCAGGTTCTCAGGGCCGTCTTATGTTGTTCAAGGAAGTTAAGGCTTGCCACCTTACATATAGGACTGTAGCGAATTCGGGGACAGCGCAACCACAGGAAGTGCCGCGGTCGGGACGCGAACCCGCATCGCCCGCACCGCGGGAGTCATCGCTAACCGCTAGACTAAAGGGTCAGACCCGCCAGCGAGCGGCCCGCGTGTCTTCTTATCCATGCACGTGACACTACCCCCCCTCCTTCGGGAAGCGCGTCCCCGCGCTTAAGCATACCAGCTCCTTCACGCCTCAGGGCGCATGCGCATCCGATGGCCTTACGGTCGCCCCATCCCACTTCTGACACCAGTGTAGCGAGTTAGGGGGACGACGCAACCACAGGAGCTGCCGCGGCCGGGACGCGAACCCGTATCGCCCGCACCGCGGGAGACAACGAGGTAGCAACTTCGCTACAGTACGTTCGTTTTGCCACACTGAACTTTGACCTGTGATGTAACGGGAAATAGAAAGTCGGCGTCGCTCTCGTCTCCTCCGAGCCACGCCGAAGCCGGAAGGTGTGTTTGCCGCTGCTGTAAGTTATCCTCTAGGATAAGTTGGGCTTTTGTGTGCCTGACATTGTTTTAACAACGTTGGTTTTCCAGAACGCTGAAGTCTGTGTTTGTTTGCCGTTGGCACAGTGGCGCTAGCGTTAGCGCGTTAGCTCACCGGCGTTAGCCCGCTAGCATGGTATTTTAGCTCGCTAGCTAGCGCTAGCGTGTTAGCTCACCGGCGTTAGCCCGCTAGCATGGTGTTTCAGCTCGCTAGCTAGCGTTAGCTTACGGGGATGTCTTCGCGCATGACTGACGCGGGTTTGTTCTCTTCTTTCAGTTTTCACTCTCGTCTTTTGACTTGTCTGCCGACAAGTAGTCATGGCAACTTGATTCATATTGCATATTTCGTATACATAGAGCATAAGAAGACTTTAAACAATGTGGCGGTCTAGCCCGTTGCCTGCCAACACGGGATCGCCAGTTCGAATCCCCTTGTTACCTCCGGCTTAGTCGGGCGTCCCTACAGACACAACTGGCCGTGTCTGCAGGTGGGAAGTCGGATGTGGGTATGTGTCCCTGGTCACTGCACTAGTGCCTCCTCTGGTTGGTTGGGGTGCCTGTTCAGGGGGGAGGAGGAACTGGGGGAAATAGCGTGATCCTCCCATGTGCTACGCCCCCCTGGTGAAACTCCTCACTGTCAGGTGAAAAGAAGCGGCTGGTGACTCCACATGTATGGGAGGAAGCATGTGGTAGTCTGCAGCCCTCCCCGGATCGGCAGAGGGGGTGGAGCAGAGACCGGGACGGCTCAGAAGAGTGGGGTAACTGGCCAAATACAATTGGAGAGAAAAAGTGGGGGGGGGGGGGGGGTGTCAAAAAAAAAGATGCACAGCAAAATGAAAAGATTCGAAAAGACAAATATTAAAAGAATAAGATAAAAAATGTGAAGAAAGCTATTAAAGGATCAGCATTAAATGGAGTAATTATAATAGGTAATAAAAATGTAAGGTAACACTTTAGTATGGGGAACATAGTCACCATTAATTAGGTGCTTATTAGCATGCAAATTAGCAACATATTGGCTCTTAATTGGTCATTATTACGTACTCATTAATGCCTTATTCTGCATGGCCTTATTATACAACCAGTAAGCCATTAACTATGAGTTTTCCCTCTATAACCTCAGAAGTATTGCTTATTAGTAGTACCATCTCAATATGCTTTGCTTAGTATGGCCTTTATAAGGTGGTAGTACCACAAGAAGAGTTATTCTCCCTTACTAACACTTAATGAATATGCTCTGTTCTTACATAACAACACACAAAACTACAAGTGTTCATAGTGTTACATTACTGTACATTAAGTTTTTGTTACTTAGAATATGTTCCCCATACTAAAGTGGCCTCTTGATCATTACTAATTCACTAGTAATTAAGTTGTTGTTACTTAGAATATGTTCCCCATACTAAAGTGGCATCTTGATCATTACTAATTCACTAGTAATTAAGTTGTTGTTACTTAGAATATGTTCCCCATACTAAAGTGACATCTTGATCATTACTAATTCACTAGTAATTAAGTTTTTGTTACTTAGAACATGTTCCCCATACTAAAGTGACATCTTGATCATTACTAATTCACTAGTAATTAAGTTTTTGTTACTTAGAATATGTTCCCCATACTAAAGTGTTACCGAATGTAATAAACGGAGGTTAAAGTGCTATTTAGTGAGATGCAGTGGCGAGCATGAACGTTTTAACCTGGATTTGAATGTAAAGCTGTGTTGACCTCTGACGGGCCGGTCGCTAGGCAGAGTCCAACATGCAGGAAGCTAACATTTTAGCAGTGTCACATAATCCAATTTTATACAATTACGCTCTGCTAGAATATAGATTGCTACAAAAAACAAAACAGAACAGGCGTCATGGTTTGTAGTCGGTGGTGAAGCTGGAGGAGACGGTGTGCCTGTGTTTCATTCATCTAATGAACGAAACATTGAATTAATTCCCATCTAGTCTTTGCTTTGCTGTGCCACGGTGGCAAATACGAAATAGGGATTGACTTGGCAAAAACCTGAACTGTGCCTTTAATTTCACTTCGCAAGCCTTGTCTTCTAGATTAATTGTTACTGTTATTGTTTCCCCCTCCGCTGAATATGGAGCTGCCAGGGAAGAGGAGAAGAGGAAGGCCAAAGAGGAGGTTTATGGTTGTGGTGAGGGAGGACATGCAGGTGGCTGGTGTGACAGAGGAAGGTGCAGAGGACAGGAAGAGATGGAGACGGATGATCCGCGGTGGCGCCCCCTAAAGGGGGCAGCCCAAAGTACTAGTAGATTATTATTTTCCCCTCAAGCTGTGTATATCCCCCTTCACCATGTCGGATGTTCTTTGAACGGGTGTTGTAGAAGAATATTGACCTGTTTATTGAACATTTGATTCAGTGTTTTGTTTTGGTGGTTTATGGGGTTGCTGCGAGTCGGTCCGAGGTGAGTCCGGTCCGGCTCATTTTCAGTTTCTCCACCGTCGTCGGCGGGGAGTTAAATGTTCATCTCGGCTCGCTGGCGGCAGTGTTGGCGGACACAGACTGGCTTAATTTGCCCACACTTAGCGGCAGCTCCGGGGCACACCGCATGCTGCCCACACACAAGTGGTTTGTAGCAGTTATTTTAGGCCGTAGTGTAGTTCTGGAGTCAAGAACGGGCTTCCAAACTTGTCAGGCAGCGTTTCGTCACCTCTGCTCTTGATGCCAGTATGGGAATACTGTGATGTTGGCGAGATACATGAGAGACGTGGCCAACACGTGGACAGACAGAAGACAGATCAGAGCCTGTCAGAGGTCTCTGAATGCACAGAGAGGAATCTAGGCCACAGCCGCCTGGTACGTGCCATCCTGCTTTAGGCTCACAGGGAAGGAATTAAAGCTAAATTAGCCATCGCAGCCGTCGTCCACTGAAACGCCATCTTTTTTTTGCCCCCTTGTTGAGATTGCGTTTTGAGTTTTTTTTTGGGTGAGCCCCGTCTCTCTCATCTTCCTCCTGCGTACAACTCTGTGTCCAGGAGGCATCTAGACTCATTTCTTCTCTACCCTTCACATTGCACCTCATCATAACCCCCTCCCGTCCACCTCCTCCTCCTCCTCCTCCACCATGCTGTGGAGACTAAATCGACCATATTTCAACACAGGTGCTCCCTCACTTCTGTTTCCCGATCTGTCCGGGGGGGTGGGGGGTGGCAGCCCTGCCAGTTTGTTGTTGTGTTTATTTATTTATTTATTTAATGTGCTCCTGCTTCCATGTCATATTTTCTCTCTTTAATTGATGCCTTGGCTGGCACTGCTGCCGAGCTAGCGCACCACTGAGAGGATGCTTTCTCCAAACAGGCCCTTATCTGGCTCTGATACGGCTGGCGCTCCTCCGAGGCCTTCAGCTGTGTCAGGCCACCGCTGCCTCGCTGCGCCTCCTGTTTGAACTGTTGCTGTGTAGCCCATTAGTTCTCCCTCCAGGCCTCACTATTCCCACTGCTTATCCCTCCACCATCCTCCCCACCCTGACTTCAACACCTCCCAAACACCCCCCACCCCCACCCCGCTGCAGCCTCCTCTCACCTCTCTCCCCCTTACGCTGCTTCTCTCCTCCTCTCCTCGGTGTTTCATCAGAGCTAATGTGGTCGTGCTTTCACAGTAAATATTTTCCATCTCATTCTTCTCTCCGTCCTCCACAGGCCCGGGCCTGTCCAGGTTATTTGTGTGTTTTGGAGTTTGTGTAGGACGCGTCTCACCCATCACTACCTGCCCGCCACAGCAGGCCTCCCTGTGGCCCTGATTTGAGACTCTGTGTGTGTGTGTGTGTGTGTGTGTGTGTCTGTGTCTGTGTCTGTGTCTGTGTCCTTGTGTCTGTGTGTGAGAGAGAGAGAGAGAGAGAGACTCTGTGTTTTAGGTAGCAGTCTGCAAGGTGTATGTGTTTGTGTATGTGTGTGTATGCTTATTGACGTGTGTGTGTGTTTTGTGTATGCATATATGCATGCATGTATGTGTGTGTGTATGTATTAGCACACGTCACACCCATCACTCAGAAAGGTGACAGGTAGATCGGAATGGTGACGGGTAGATGGGTAGATCCGAATGGTGACAGGTAGATGGGTAGATCCGAATGGTGATGGGTAGATCAGAAAGATGACGGGTAAATGGGTAGATCAGAATGGTGACGGGTAGATCACAAACGTGGCAGGTAGATCAGAAAGGTGATGGGTAGATCACAAAGGTGATGGGTAGATCAGAAAGGTGAGGGGTAGATCACAAAGGTGATGGGTAGATCAGAAAGGTGATGGGTAGATCAGAAAGGTGAGGGGTAGATCACAAAGGTGATGGGTAGATCAGAAAGGTGAGGGGTAGATCAGAAAGGTGATGGGTAGATCACAAAGGTGATGGGTAGATCAGAAAGGTGAGGGGTAGATCAGAAAGGTGACGGGTAAATCAGAAAGGTGACAGGTAGATCAGAAAGGTGATGGGTAGATCAGAATGGTGAAGGATAGATCAGAAAGGTGAAGGATAGATCAGAAAGGTGATGGGTAGATCAGAAAGGTGATGGATAGATCAGAAAGGTGACGGGTAGATCAGAAAGGTGACGGGTAGATCAGAAAGGTGACGGGTAGATCAGAAAGGTGACGGGTAGATCAGAAAGGTGACAGGTAGATCAGAAAGGGGTAGATCAGAAAGGTGACGGGTAGATCAGAAAGGTGACGGGTAGATCAGAAAGGGGTAGATCAGAAAGGTGACAGGTAGATCAGAAAGGTGACAGGTAGATCAGAAAGGTGACAGGTAGATCAGAAAGGGGTAGATCAGAAAGGTGACGGGTAGATCAGAAAGGTGACGGGTAGATCAGAAAGGGGTAGATCAGAAAGGTGACAGGTAGATCAGAAAGGTGACGGGTAGATCAGAAAGGTGACGGGTAGATCAGAATGTTGATGGGTAGATCAGAATGGTGACGGGTGGATCAGAAAGGTGACAGGTAGATCAGAAAGGTGATGGGTAGATCAGAAAGAGGTAGATCAGAAAGGTGACGGGTGGATCAGAAAGGTGATGGGTAGATCAGAAAGGTGAAGGATAGATCAGAAAGGTGACGGGTGGATCAGAAAGGTGATGGGTAGATCAGAAAGGTGAAGGATAGATCAGAAAGGTGATGGGTAGATCAGAAAGGTGAAGGATAGATCAGAAAGGTGACGGGTGGATCAGAAAGGTGATGGGTAGATCAGAAAGAGGTAGATCAGAAAGGTGACAGGTAGATCAGAAAGGTGACGGGTAGATCAGAAAGAGGTAGATCAGAAAGGTGAAGGATAGATCAGAAAGGTGACGGGTGGATCAGAAAGGTGATGGGTAGATCAGAAAGGTGATGGGTAGATCAGAAAGGTGATGGGTAGATCAGAAAGGGGTAGATCAGAAAGGTGATGGGTAGATCAGAAAGGTGATGGGTAGATCAGAAAGGGGTAGATCAGAAAGGTGACAGGTAGATCAGAAAGGTGACAGGTGGATCAGAAAGGTGATGGGTAGATCAGAAAGGTGATGGGTAGATCAGAAAGGTGATGGGTAGATCAGAAAGGGGTAGATCAGAAAGGTGACGGGTAGATCAGAAAGGGGTAGATCAGAAAGGTGACAGGTGGATCAGAAAGGTGACAGGTGGATCAGAAAGGTGACAGGTGGATCAGAAAGGTGACGGGTGGATCAGAAAGGTGACGGGTAGATCAGAATGTTGATGGGTAGATCAGAATGGTGACGGGTGGATTAGAAAGGTGATGGGTAGATCAGAAAGATGAGGGTAGATCAGAAAGATGACAGGTAGATCAGAAAGATGACAGCTAGATCAGAAAGGTGACGGGTAGATCAGAAAGGGGTAGATCAGAAAGGTGACGGGTGGATCAGAAAGGGGTAGATCAGAAAGGTGACAGGTAGATCAGAAAGGTGACGGGTAGATCAGAAAGGGGTAGATCAGAAAGGTGACAGGTAGATCAGAAAGGGGTAGATCAGAAAGGTGACAGGTAGATCAGAAAGGGGTAGATCAGAAAGGTGACAGGTAGATCAGAAAGGTGACAGGTAGATCAGAAAGGTGAGGGTAGATCAGAAAGATGACAGGTAGATCAGAAAGGTGACAGGTAGATCAGAAAAGGGTAGATCAGAAAGGTGACGGGTAGATCAGAAAGATGACAGGTAGATCAGAAAGGTGAGGGTAGATCAGAAAGATGACAGGTAGATCAGAAAGGTGAGGGTAGATCAGAAAGATGACAGGTAGATCAGAAAGGTGACAGGTAGATCAGAAAGATGACAGGTAGATCAGAAAGGTGAGGGTAGATCAGAAAGATGACAGGTAGATCAGAAAGCTGACAGGTAGATCAGAAAGATGACAGGTAGATCAGAAAGGTGATGGGTAGATCAGAAAGGTGACAGGTAGATCAGAAAGGTGATGGGTAGATCAGAAAGGGGTAGATCAGAAAGGTGACAGGTAGATCAGAAAGGGGTAGATCAGAAAGGTGATGGGTAGATCAGAATGGTGACAGGTAGATCAGAAAGGTGATGGGTAGATCAGAATGGTGACAGGTAGATCAGAAAGGTGACAGGTAGATCAGAAAGGTGACAGGTAGATCAGAAAGGGGTAGATCAGAAAGGTGACAGGTAGATCAGAAAGGGGTAGATCAGAAAGGTAATGGGTAGATCAGAAAGGTGACAGGTGGATCAGAAAGGGGTAGATCAGAAAGGTGACAGGTGGATCAGAAAGGGGTAGATCAGAAAGGTGATGGGTAGATCAGAAAGGGGTAGATCAGAATGGTGACGGGTAGATCAGAATGGTGACGGGTAGATCAGAAAGGTGACAGGTAGATCAGAAAGGTGACGGGTAGATCAGAAAGGTGACAGGTAGATCAGAAAGGTGACAGGTAGATCAGAAAGGTGACAGGTAGATCAGAAAGGTGACGGGTAGATCAGAAAGTTGATGGGTAGATCAGAAAGGTGACGGGTAGATCAGAAAGGGGTAGATCAGAATGGTGACGGGTAGATCCGAGGCGTTAAAGATGAGGCGGGTGACTCGCGGGCCAGTCCAGGATCGGCACCTGTGCCGTGTCGATAGATCGGCGAAGCAGTTTGTTCTACCAAATTTAACAATGATATACCATTATCACAACTTTGGGGGAAATCTATAAAATCAATAAGCCTGCTGGTGGAGCAGGATTAGTATTAGTAACACGCTGAGAGGGTGTTAAAGTGGCCGTGTATGGATCCCAGTCGCTGCTCGGATCAATGGCATTTGTGGACGCTAAGCTCAATAACAAGCCATCCAAGCACTGGTTAGAAGAAGAAAGAAGTGGATGTGAAAAGCAAATTTGCTGGGAGAGGAGCTAATATCCTGTGTGCGGCCGGCTGAACAGGAGGTGCGCTGCTGCTGCCGCCGGCGGGTGAAGGAGAAGGAGCCGAGGCGTTGGGCTGTGAGTGATTCCTCTGCTGAAGCGGCGGAGACGCAGATGGAGCTGTTGTTATTGATATCCTTACATTATTGATATTGGCAGACGGAGATGTAAAGTGCATTGATCTTCAAAGCTGAGAAACACGGACTGAGGGACTCCACTTGGTGCGGTTATTGGGTGTCTTTTGCAAAATGCGTTGATGCCCAGGGGATTACTGGGATATAGTGTTTTCATTATTGTGTTTGTGTGTCAGTGTGTGGGTGCAGGAGCCTTTCAGCTCTCCTGGAAATGCTGCGCAGGCCCGAAGGAATCGGGAAACGTGCGGCGAGAGGCGAGGCGAGGACGGGAACCGGATGTGTAAAAGTCCGTGCCGGTTTATGCTGACAGAATGAGGAAGGATGGGTTGTGCTTTTGTTTTTTAAGGATGGAGGCGTTTGGCCGCAGGCGGGGCATCATCTCACCAGAGCAATGGCAGGCCGACTGAAAAGACACACGTCCCTCCACAGTGGACAAGGGGGCAGAAAGAAGCAGGCAGACTTACTCCCCTTCCCCACTGCATGGCACTGGCTCAACTCTACTCTGTTCGACTCTACTCACTTTACCTTTTGGGATTTGGCTTTGCACTTTTGACAGTAGCCCCTCACGGCGACGCCCCGCGGGTCATTTGTGGGCGTGGTGACTAGTGTTTCCTCCCTTGTCTACCAACACCACGCACCAGGGTTTTATTTTCAAAGAACTCAACAAGACCAACTCTAAATGTGTGCGTCACGTGAACAATATTAGTGTAACTAAGAGATTCGTTGACAACACGTACTTTTTTACATAGATGATCAACATAATACAAGTTTCATAAGACTGCCTTTGGCGTTCCCGGGTTACAAACACGGCTGTTCAATTTCTCTCTGACCAGTCAGTGGTCAGATTTTATTTATATTTAAATAAATATAAATAGGTTTTATTTATATTTAGATAAATATAAATAGGTTTTATTTATATTTTTGTTTATATTTTATGTATTTATTTTATTTGTTTTATTTATATTTAAATTAAACATTTTTATTTATTTTATAAGATTTTACTTATACATTTTACTTGTTTTTAGTTATATTTTATTGGTATTTAAATTTAAATATTTTTATTTTTAAGATTTTTTTAAATGTATAAATAAATATACACATTTGTGTTTATTATATTTAGATATTATTTTATTTATGTATATATAGTGGTATTTTCATGTCACCTTTTAGTGTCGGCTCAGCTCACTTGGAACCTCGACGGAGGTGGTACCAAAAGAAGTACCTGGTACCAGGTACTGTCCCTAACTCTTGCCCAATGGAAAACCAAATAAAAACGAGTCGAGTCGAGTAGAGTGGAGTGGAGTAGAGTAGAGTAGAGTCGAGCCGGCACCATGCGGCGGAAAAGGGGCATCAGACAACCATGGCGTGGCTGGGAGGATGCAGAAGAAGCAGGGCGGTGCTGTCCGTCCATGTGCTTTGGCGTCCATTAGGAGAGTGGTGGCGTCGTCCTCCTGTACGCCACATCAGGTGGGCGAGGGAAGGCCGGTGAGGGAAGGCCGAGGACTGAGCAGAGCCGCCGCAGGTTGTCAGCGTGCTGTTGGAGCTGTGGCGTTTTCACAACAGACCTTTACTCGGACGTGTAGAAGTGCCGCTAAACTGAACTGGTGTGACGCCGAGTGAGTCGTTCTGAAAGGGTTTGGAAGGGAAGTCGGGCAGTTCAGAGGCTCTGCTGGCTAAACGACAAGGAGGTACGGAGTGAAGACAACACACTCGGGGAACAAGTCAGCGAGAACAACAGATAGACGTTGTTGAGAGAAAGAAAGACAGGATGGGTTAGAAGACACAACAGACGGGTTGTTGGCATGAAGCTCTGGAGGAAGTGATCTGTCAGCTTCACGACCCGTTTTCACACAACACCGCCAACAGGGTGTCGTGCTGTGCTGGGTATGAGCTTTACATCACTGAACCCTGTATGACCACACACACACAGTACGTAGTAGTTATTTGCAGAGAGCATGTGTGTGTGTGTGTGTGTGTGTGTGTGTGTGTTTGCCTGTGTCTATACATATGTGTGTATGTGTGTGTGCATGTGTCTATACATACATATATATGTATGTATAGACACATGCACACACACAAACACAGTACGTGGTAGTTATTTGCAGAGAGAGCATGTGTGTGTGTTTGTGTATGTGTGTGCATGCATGTGTCTATATATATATATATATGTGTGTGTGTGTGTGTGTGTATGTGTGTGTGCATGTGTCTACATATATATATATATACAGTGCATCCGGAAAGTATTCACACCCCTTCACTTTCCCCACATTTTGTTATGTTACAGCCTTATTCCAAAATGGATTAAATTCCTTTTTTTCCCCCTCATCAATCTACACACAATACCCCATAATGACAAAGCGAAAACGTTTCGTAGAAATTTTTGCAAATTTATTAAAAATAAAAAACTGAAATATTGCATGTACGTAAGTATTCACACCCTTTACTCAGTACTTGGTTGAGGCACCCTTGGCAGCGATTACAGCCTTAAGTCTTCTTGGGTATGAAGCTACAAGCTTGGCACACCTATATTTGGGGTATTTCTCCCATTCTTCTCTGCAGATCCTCTCCAGCTCTGTAAGGTTAGATGGGGAGTGTCGCTGCATGGCTATTTTCAGGTCTTTCCAGAGATGTTCAATGGGGTTCAAGTCTGGGCTCTGGCTGGGCCACTCAAGGACATTCACAGACTTGTCCCGAAGCCACTCCTTCGTTGCTTGGCTGTGTGCTTAGGGTCGTTGTCGTGTTGAAAGGTAAACCTTCGCCCCAGTCTGAGGTCCTGAGCGCTCTGGAGGAGGTTTTCATCAAGGATCTCTCTGTACTTTGCTCCATTCATCTTTCCCTCGATCCTGACTAGTCTCCCAGTTCCTGCCGCTGAAGAACATCCCCACAGCATGATGCTGCCACCACCATGCTTCACTGTAGGGATGGTATTAGCAAGGTGATGAGAGGTGCCTGGTTTCCTCCAGATGTGACGTTTGGCATTCAGGCCAAAGAGTTCAATCTTGGTTTCATCAGACCAGAGAATCTTGTTTCTCATGGTCCGAGAGTCCTTTAGGTGCTTTCTGGCAAACTCCAAG
Source organism: Lampris incognitus (assembly GCF_029633865.1). Lineage (NCBI taxonomy): Eukaryota > Metazoa > Chordata > Actinopteri > Lampriformes > Lampridae > Lampris > Lampris incognitus. The sequence continues at coordinate 4,812,495 of NC_079214.1, read as the reverse complement.
CGGGCTGTCATGTGCCTTTTACTGAGCAGAGGCTTCTCTCTGGCCACTCTACCATAAAGGCCTGATTGGTGGAGTGCTGCAGAGATGGTTTTCCTTCTGGAAGGTTCTCCCATCTCCACAGAGGAACGCTGGAGCTCTGTCAGAGTGACCATCGGGTTCTTGGTCACCTCCCTGACCAAGGTCCTTCTCCCCCGATTGCTCAGTTTGGCTGGGCGGCCAGCTCTAGGAAGAGTCCTGGTGGATCCAAACTTCTTCCATTTACGAATGATGGAGACCACTGTGCTCTTCGGGACCTTCAAAGCTGTTGAAATTTTTTTGTACCCTCCCCCAGATCTGTGCCTCGATACAATCCTGTCTCGGAGGTCCACAGACAATTCCTTTGACTTCATGGCTTGGTTTCTGCTCTGACATGCACTGTCAACAGTGGGACCTTATATAGACAGGTGTGTGCCTTTCCAAATCATGTCCACTCCATTGAATTTACTATGAGTGGACTCCAATCAAGATGTAGAAACATGTCAAGGATGATCAGTGGAAACAGGATGAACCTGAGCTCAATCTTGAGTGTCATAGCAAAGGGTGTGAATACTTATGTACATGCAATATTTCAGTTTTTTATTTTTAATAAATTTGCAAAAATTTCTACAAAACCTTTTTCACTTTGTCATTATGGGGTATTGTGTGTAGATTGATGACAAAAAAAAGGAATTTAATCCATTTTGGAATAAGGCTGTAACATAACAACATGTGGGGAAAGTGAAGGGGTGTGAATACTTTCCGGATGCACTGTGTGTATATATATATATATGTAGACACATGCATACACACACACACAAACACAGTACGTGGTAATTTGCAGAAAGAGCGCGTGTGTGTGTGTGTGTGTGTGTGTGTGTGTGTGTGTGTGTGTTCAGTGTGTCTTGGAGGTAAACGGGACGTCTTCTTTCTGTCTTCGAGTGTGATTGTTCTTCGTCAGCGTCCGGTTTCGGCTCCTCAGCTAAACTGTCTGGAAGAAAGGAAAAGTTGGCAAGTGAAGTGCAGTCACACATCTCTGACAACACAACTAGGCCATCCACACAATGGACCCACAATAGCACCAACAAATTGCACGACTTAGTGGGCCGGAGGAAAAGAACAAAGAAGAAGAAGAAGGGAGGAGCTGGAGTGAGAGATGGGGGGGGGTAAACGTGTGGGGTTGTTCTCGGAGCAGAGACACAAAATGAAGGCAGGTATAAACGGAGGCAGGGCAAAATGAAACCCCACATCCTGGCAAGGGGGCGAGGTGCAGAAGAAGGAAGCGAGACGGACAGTTCAAACTACTGGAGACCTAAAATACTTTGAAAGAGGCCAGTCTCTTCACCTCTGTTATGAGAGAGAGACAGAGGGAGGGAGGAAGAATGGCACAATTAAACAGCTTAATGAGTTTGTGGCTCTTTTGTGGTGTGCTTTTAAGGGCAGACCGGGTTTTGTGGCAGAAAAAAAAATCTTCTTTCAGAGCCGTCAAAGAAGTTTCTGTCACAGCAGTTATCACAGCATGTCAAATTGCTGCAGCTCGAGAAATAATTTGGATTTCTTTTTTTTTTGTTCTGTTCACAGAATGCTGCGAAACAAAAGCAAGCCCCCCCCCCCCCCGGTCTAATTTGCCTTGGCATGGTCCCTCTGGGCGGGGGGTCCGCATGGACACAGAGGGCCCCGTGTCCTTGCCAGGGGGATTATGGGATGGGAAAAATTTGAGTGTTTATGTGTGTGTGTTTGTGTGTGTGTGTGTGTTTGTGTGTCTGTCTCTGAAGGGGGTGGTAGTGGGAGGGGGGGGGCTGCCAGCAATTTTACCCAAAATGCTGCAATTGTCCCCAAGATTGAAGCGAGCAGAGCGGTGACGCTCATTTTCCCCTCCGCTCTTCATTATCTCTCGGCTATTTACTCCTCTTTTGTCTCTGAAGGAGGAAAATCAGAGTGTTAAACGGGCCTTTTCATGTGGCGAGGTGTCAGCCGGCGCGCTGACACGGTTTGGTTAAGCTGAGCCATGGTTATGTTATGACTGCGGTGTGAATAGCAAATGAGTATTGCTATACACTAAATGAGATCTCTGATTTTTCCAAATTACAGTTCCCGGTGGGGCTTTTGGGATGAAAGTTGCAGTTTTGTAGTAAGGATAATGATTCTGTTATTCACAGATGGGGGAACAATTACAGGCCGTTTTTACAACCTGTGCCACAGGACAGCCGAGGCTTTATTTCTTCGAATCATTTATGAAAGGATTTATTTTCATTGTTGGCGAGAATTGTAGGCGGCACGGTGGCGCAGTGGTTAGCACGGTCGTCTCGCAGCAAGAAGGTCCTGGGTTCAAGCCCCGGGGTAGTTGAACCTTGGGGGGTCGTCCCGGGTCGTCCTCTGTGTGGCGTTTGCATGTTCTCCCCATGTCTGTGTGGGTTTCCTCCCACAGTCCAAAGACATGTAGGTCAGTTGAATCGGCCGTACTACATTGTCCCTAGGTACGAATGTGTGTGTGTGTGCTCTGTGTGATGGCCTGGTGGTCTGTCCAGGGTGTCTCCCCACCTGCCGCCCAGTGACTGCTGGGATAGGCTCCAGCTTCCCCGCGACCCTGAGAGCAAGATAAGCGGTTTGGATCATGGATGGATGGATGGATGTTGGTGAGCAAGCCCCTGACAGGGGACAGTAGAGCAGAACAAAGCCAGCCCTATTTACATCCTAATAAATGCACACAAAGGAAAACGACTGCTGGCGTTACGTTGCAGTAAAAAGACAGTCGTTGTTGTGCGTCTCAGTGGTGGCCAGAGCTTACTGACAGCTTTATTTCTCTTGCACAGAATCAGAACAACAGATTCACATTTCTGACTTTGTGTTGCTGTGCATGTAGACACTCGGGGTGCCACGATTAATCGACGTAGTCGACAAAAATCGAAGACAAAATGAGTTGCCAACGAATTTCATTGTCAACAATTCGTCGGTTCGGTCACTGCGCGTGTATTCCACGCTGTGGACCTGAGCTACACATCGTTTCACCGGAGCTGGCGCCGGAAGTAGCTCTGGAATGAGGCGTCTCGCTTCCTTCCTAACTTGCTGAGAGTTGCACATGTGCAAAAGCGACCGGGAACGGAAGCGGAAGCGACAGGTCAACAAAACAGCAAAATGGCGGTGGCCGATGCAACACCATCGCTTCCTAAAACATGGGAAGTCTGGAGCGTTTCAAGTCAAGGCAACTTTGTTTATATAGCACATTTAAAACAAGCACAGCTGATTTCACCCTCAGCTTGGCAAAGAACAGGATGGCCTGCCTGATGTGTAAGGTGCACCTTGCTTGTCATGGGGGCGCCTCAGTAATGCACGAACATGTGAAGAGGAGGCACGTTGGACATCTGGACGATGCGGACGCGCCTCGGTAAGCTAGCTAGCTAACAAGCTAGCTAGCTTGTTAGCTAACAAGCTAGCTAGCTATGTATAAACGAAGTTGTCTTGGTTTTTAACGTTAACATAAAGCCAATACAACTCCGTCTATACCCGCGTGCAGGATTGTAAGAGTTTAAAAGAGTAGTGTTCCCCTTTTGCCTGGCAAATGTCTTTTTTAAAGTGACATTGATGTCAAAATCTGAACATTCCTATTGATAGGCTGTGTTCCTCTTGATAGGCTGGGTTCCTCTTGATAGGCTGTATTCCTATTGATAGGCTGTGTTCCTACTGATAGGCTGTGTTCCTCTTGATAGGCTGTGTTCCTCTTGATAGGCTGTGTTTCTATTGATAGGCTATGTTCCTATTGATAGGCTATGTTCCTATTGACAGGCTGTGTTCCTATTGACAGGCTATGTTCCTATTGATAGGCTGTGTTCCTATTGATAGGCTGTGTTCCTACTGATAGGCTGTGTTCCTCTTGATAGGCTGTGTTCCTCTTGATAGGCTGTGTTTCTATTGATAGGCTATATTCCTATTGATAGGCTATGTTCCTATTGATAGGCTATGTTCCTATTGATAGGCTATGTTCCTATTGACAGGCTGTGTTCCTATTGACAGGCTATGTTCCTATTGATAGGCTGTGTTCCTATTGATAGGCTGTGTTCCTACTGATAGGCTGTGTTCCTACTGATAGGCTGTGTTCCTATTGATAGGCTGTGTTCCTATTGATAGGCTGTGTTCCTATTGATAGGCTGTGTTCCTCTTGATAGGCTGTGTTCCTACTGATAGGCTGTGTTCCTATTGATAGGCTGTGTTCCTACTGATAGGCTGTGTTCCTATTGATAGGCTGTGTTCCTGTTGACAGGCTGTGTTCCTATTGACAGGCTGTGTTCCTATTGATAGGCTGTGTTCCTATTGATAGGCTGTGTTCCTGTTGACAGGCTGTGTTCCTGTTGACAGGCTGTGTTCCTATTGACAGGCTGTGTTCCTATTGATAGGCTGTGTTCCTACTGATAGGCTGTGTTCCTATTGATAGGCTGTGTTCCTACTGATAGGCTGTATTCCTATTGATAGGCTGTGTTCCTATTAATAGGTTATGTTCCTATTGTTAGGTTATGTTCTGAGTTGGAATGTGACCACGGAGAAATTTAGTGGCAAAACAGCACGTCTGACAGAAGACAGTAGCCAATAGCTTTGAATTCATAAAATCACACCATTTTCGGTTATGATTCAAACTCCCAATGTTAAAAAAAGTGTTCTGAAAGGGCATGTCAGTCTCTCTTTACTATGCCGTCCGACTCCGAAGAAGAGTCGAGGCACCATGGATGGCTTTATGCACAAGAAGCAGACGTGTACACCGCAGCAAGCAGTCAGTGCTAAACATGATGGCCAGTGACCAGCTATTGTTTTGTGTGATTCATTATCGGACTAGTCGAGTAATCGCTTCAATAATCGATGACTGGTCGACTATCAAGAGTCGTTAGTTGCAGCACTAGTAGACACAGTCGCACAACGTGAACGTGTAGAAACACTTAAGTATGATGAAGATCAAACCTGCAGCAGTCTGGAAAACCCTCTCAGGCTGGCCAAGTAATGACGTACTATTAGTAGTAGTACTGAATAAGTACAATTAGTAGTAGTACTGAAATACATGAAGACGTGTTAGTATCTGTTTATGATGTAAGATACCAGTACATCAAGAGGCTACGTTTGTTCTGCTCTTCTTCAGGACCGTGTTGCATTTCTTTCATTCATTAGTTTTGGCTTGATTAGACACAAGACTGATATGAAATCAGGTAGTACAGGAGAGAGAGAGAGAGAGAGAGAGAGAGAGGGAGAGAGAGAGGGAGAGAGGGAGACGGTAAAGTTTAGCTCTGGATTTGGTTTGCTTAATGTCAGGGTAACAGTGTGGGAGGCCGCTGGTTAAGTGTAATAATTTAGATTGAATGTGAATCAGAGTTAGAAGTAGATTGAAAAAGGTGTCCTCATTTTGCCACCTGCTAATACGTTATACACTATATTATATATATATATATGTAAATATATAAAGATCGATGTAGGAAAAAACTTTAATAGATAGCAGAACAAGCTTGTTTCGTGCGTCACACACTCATCAGCTGCCCATGTGGTTAAACAACAAAGAAAAAACACAACCAATAAATACTACGTTGCCCCGCGTCACGCCCCTAGTTACGGTGCACAGCAACCAATGGGAGGATAGAAAACATTTGAACATTTTTGAAAAACAACAACAGAAACGTTACAACCAGTGGGGGAGGGGGAGGGGCTTGTTGTGACAAAGCAGGGACTTAAAGGGCGGGGCACTGCTGAAAGAGCCTACATGTAA
>NC_079214.1:4785456-4806540 GCF_029633865.1 Lampris incognitus | reverse complement strand
CAATTCAGTGATGCTTTATTGGCATGACTGCATTAATTACGATGTTGCCAAAGCAGGGGACAGTGAAACTGGTCAACAGAGTGGCAAAAAAATCAATAAATAACTTATATATATATAATATGTGTGTGTGTGTGTGTGTGTGTGTGTTTGAACTCTCGCACTTGGGCTCATAAGTGTGGGTTGGTGTGTGTTTTATTCCATGTCGGCGTCCTGCAGGGCTGTGTTTTGCTAATGGTCGTATTTCTGTGTGCATACTAATTTTCTGTTGATTAAATCAAACCTTTCCACGGGGAACCTCAAAGTGCGTGTAATTAAAAACCCCAAGAGGACTCGAAAGCCAGCCGGTTCTCGAGCGTAAATACCGCAGAACGCTTTAACCCACGCTGAGACCGTTCAGAAGAAACGCTGCCGGCCTGGTGACACCGCGCCCATGACCTGTTCCTATCTTCATCATTCTCTTCCTCAGAAGAGCTGAGTCATTTCATCACGTCTGCTGTTCCTGCATGACTGTTTCGTCACATCGTGTATCAGTTCTTCAGGAAAGTGAGAAGGAGACGTGTAAGACGCCGGGGCGTTAAGGACAGAAAGAAACGCCGAAACCGTCATCATCCTTATTTTTGTCCTTCACCTCCTCCCCTTCTCTCCATCGCCTCATCTCCTTCTCTCATCAGCTCCTCTGCTTTTCCTCCATCACCTCCTGTCCTTGTGTCCATCACCTCCTCTCCTTGTCTCTCATCAGCTCCTGTCCTTTTCTCCATCACCTCCTCTTTTTCTCTCCATCGCTGCAGCCCTTAAGATGGATGCCTTACAGTGGAGGAGAGAGAGCCATGCAGCTCCAACAGCCCCGCACCGCTGCAAGCTCATTACCCTCCACCCCATCCAAATTCCTTCCTGCCCCCACCTGCCCCTCACTCCCCCCCCCCAGACAGACAGCACCCCGGCCAGTGTGACAGACGGACCCCGTTAACGGTCCCTGCAAGCTGCGGGGTGAGATGACTGGACCGCAAATGACAGGTGTAGTTAGAGTAGTGAGGAGCAGGGAGGCTGGAGGACACAGAGCCACCGCGGCGGCACTGTAATACTGCGAGAGACGAGGGAGCTCAAGCATCGCCCGACTTTTCCCCTTTTCCTCCACCAGCATCCTTCCTCAGGCAAACCGGGGGGTGGGGGGGATAAGAGAAAAGTTAACTTTTCCTGAGACGGTTTTGTTCTCTCTCTCTCCCCTCGTCCGGTTATTTTCTCCGTTCGGCCGCTGTGTTCGGTGACGTCGTGGGTTCCCCTGCGGGCCTAATGAAGTTCTGCTCATTAACATAATGCCAGGTGGCTTTCTTCATGCCGGACGGTGGAAATCAGATGCGGTGTGACAGCGCTGCTTGAATTGTAAATGCGCTCGGGGAGTCCATTTTGTCTGGCGTCCCCACCGGCCTGGTTTAGATGGACACAGGAGGGATTTGTCTTCCACTGCTGATCTGCATCTTTTTTTTTTCTCCTTTTATCCATTTTTTTTTTCTGTGGCCTTTTTTATTTTTCCATCCTCTCTTCTGTCAGATTTGCTGCAGCCTCATGTTTAAAGTAATCAGGTTCCCCAGCACCTCCTTTACAGGCCAGGGTGAGACGGGGGAGTTTAGGGAGAGGATGGGAGGGACACACACACACACACACACAAACACCAAAATGTTTGGCTGCCACACTGTGAAATCACAGATTTGTCGAGCCGTACTGTTACTTGAGCACATTGGTGTCTGTGTAGCAGGGCCAACGACCAGCATCTCAGTTTTATCCCAATTTAAGAACAGGAAATTTAGCGACATCCAATTTTTCACAGCAGCTAAGCAGTCCCCTAAATTACTCATTTGAGTATGATCATCAGCCCTTGTAGGCACATACAGCTGAGTATCATCCACATAGAAATGGAAATTTATTCCATGACTGCGTATAATTGGCCAAGAGGTGAAATATAAAGAGAGAAGCACAGAGGGCCAAGATCCGAGCCCTTAGAGATGCCATATTTAACATCAGAGAATTTGATGTAATATTATTATAGCAGACACACTGTGCTCTCCCAGATAAGTAGGACTTAAGCCAAGGGAGTTCAGCCAAAGACACCAAAATTACAATTTAATCTGTCTAATAGTACACAGTGATGAATGGTGTCAAACGCTGCACCGAGGTCCAGTAGTAATTGCCCAGAGGTGGAATCAGAGTCCATGGCAAGTAGAAGATCGTTCACCACTCTGGTCAGAGCAGTTTCAGTAGAGTGACAGGCCCTGAAAGCCAATTGAATAGGTTCACGTAGATGGTTTTCTTCTATATGGGTCGAAAGTTGTTGATACACAACTCTCTCTAGTACTTTAGAGAAGAATGGAAGATTAGAGACTGGTCGATAGTTATTAAGAGACCCTGGATCAAGGTGCGGTTTTTTAAGTAGAGGTTTAACCACAGCTGTCTTAAAACTGCTGGGAACAGTGCCAGTAGTAAGAGATGAATTAACCATGTCTAGCATTGTAGGTCCCAGGAAAGGCCAGAGGTCTTTAAAAAGTTTTAATGGGAAAGGGTCAAGAAGGCAAGCAGTTGGTTTAGACGCTGACATGAGTTTAGTCAAAGTATCAAGAGAGGTAGTCTCAAAAGCTGTAATAACATGACTATTAGTGACTCGTTGTATAGATGTGAATTTAGTAAGACAGGATCTGCAGGCATAGCTAGAATTGAAGAACTCCTCTGTTGCTACTTTTATTGTGAAAATCAGACGGGGGCGGGTTCGGCTGTGGTACTTCCTGGTATTCAAACACACAGCTGCGCTGTAGCGTCAGCAGAAGCGTCAGCCCTTGTGTGTTGAGGCCGAATTGGGTAAGGACCTGCGAGTTCACCGAGCAAGGACACTGGCTGGTAATCCCCCTTTCTACTAGTTTCTCTCGTTGCCTGCCTCAGCCACCATGTGCTACCAGGACATCCCTGTCATTCGCCGGTATTTAAAAACAAATCGTATCTGTCGCAGACACTGCAACCCGGAGAACCCCTGTTTACTCAGGAGAGCCTTCTCTACTCTCTCCTCCTTTACTTTTGCCTTACGGGATCGCCAATCGGCTGTCAATAAAACAGAATATATCCAAGCGCTTACGGGTGGGGGGAAAATCGATTCAGGTAAGAATCGTGATTCTTATCTTCTACGATTCTGAATAGATTCACCAATTCCTAAAATCGATTTTTAAAAACTTTTATTTTCCCAGTCTTACGTAGCCTCCTCGCTGCTGGCAATGTTGATTCGCCGCGCGCCTGTTCCGGCTTCCAGTGGCTAGCCCCTGCTAACGTTAGCTCTTGCTAAGCCTTTCTGAACATGGAGCAGCAACAAGTTCAGCCAGTCCCGTCGTCATTGAAGGCCAGCGTTTGGGCGCATTTTGGATCTTACAACCTCCCGGGGAAGAAGGGGCTCGACATGACTCATTCAGTATGCAAGATTTGCAAAACAAAGTTAAGTATTTGGGGAACACTACAAATGTTAGGCCTCACATCATACGCCCCCTCACCCAGAGTTGAAAGAGGTGGAACAACGACCTCCTGCAACATCAACACACAACCAACGCACAGTGCACCGCTTTACAAACTCCCAGCCGATTCTGCACGGGCAAAAAAACAAAAACTAGATCCATCGTCTATTTCATTTCACAAGACCTGCACCCCTGCAGCGGAGTCCACAATGAAGACTTTATGATCCAGACAATTGAGCCAAAGTACCACATACTATCACGTCGGTTTTTCCTGGGAAAGGTTAGGTTTGCCTTTGTGTGTTCACATTATTGCAATCGATTGATATAACTTTTTCAAATATAAAACTACGCAATCTTATACACACGTTGGTCTGCTTTCATGCCATAATTGACCACGCCGCCTTTCTTGGCGCATAGCGGACTGGCGTAGATCCTGAAATTAGCACCCCTTAGTACCAAATCTAGAGTCGGTAATCCTTGTGAATCAAAAATCGATTTTGAATCGAATAGTGACCCCAAGAATCGAAATCGAATCAAATCATGAGATTCCGAAAGATTCCCACCCCTACAAGCACTTGCTAATCTGTCAGACATTCAGGTATTAGCCCTGACCGAAACCTGGATACGTCCAGAAAACACTGTCACACCGGCCGTACTCTCTGTTCCCTCTGCTCTCTCACACACACCCCGTTCTGTTGGGTGTGGAGGCGGTACGAGTGTCCTCATTCCCAAAGACTGGAAATTCACTGAGCTTTCTCCGCTAAGCAACAACTCCTCCTTTGAATACCATGCAATCATGGTTACTGCTCCTATTTAAGTATTTTTGTGGTTGTATGCCGCCAACCAGGGTGTCAACTGGGGATCTTTGTGGTCGAACTAGACATGTTGCTCTCAGCCATTCCTGACGATGACACACCACTGATTGTCATGGGAGACATGAATATCCTAACTGAAAAAACCCAAGGGACTGACTTCCTGTCTCTTCTGTCCTCCTTTGACCTCAGACAGGTCCCCACCCCTCCCACACACAAAGCAGGCAATACTCTTCATCTGATTTTGACTCGGAACAGCTCCATAGCAAATCTGTCACCCCCCCCCCCCCCCCACACACACACACATCTGTCAGACCACTTCTTTATTCAATTTACAACCTCCTTATTGGAACGTCCTCATGTTCCTCCACAAAGGGTCTCCTTCCGCCCAAACTTCCGGTCCCTTACACCGACCCAGCTCTCCAATGAGGTCTTGGCTTCCGTGCTTCCTCATAATGAATTCTCTTCACTCCCTGTCAACGAGGCTACAGACACACTCTTCCTCACTAGCCTCCTCTCTTAACAATCTCTGCCTCTAGCATCCAAACCTGCTCGTAATGCCCCCCCCCCCCAGTCCATGGCTCACTGAGGTCATCAGAGAGCAAAGGGCTCAGAGCGGCACAGACGTTACCTTTACTCCGTCCTCTGTACTTCAGAGTTGGACAAGACGCATGAATGGAAGCTGTCGTCATACACGGGGCATATTGGCAGCCTACATGTCTTGTCAGTGGCTGTTGGATAATGTAAAGTTATTGCAAACGTTATGAAAACGAAACCATTGTATATTGTATCGAGTCTCATAAGACAACATTATTTGTAAGTTGGCCTGGAGGAATGTAGCGACCCTGTGCAGTTAGGAGTTCTGGATTAGCGGAGTCATTCTGTCATCTCCTTGCCCTCTGCCAATCACAGGAATGTATGTTACGTCAGTCAGTGTTCATCGGAGAGAGAGAGAGAGAGAGAGAGAGAGAGAGAGAGAGAGGAAGCCAATCATATGTTCCATGTTGTTGCCGAAGCAGTCCACTGTATAATGCCTTGCACATAATCTGGAGCTGTCACAGGTACCACTTTCCTCAAAGTGAATAGATTCTAGCCAGCGGGCCTGTGATCATGGTATTTTGGGGAACAGACACAGGTTTGAGGAGGCAAACACCTGCAGACACACCGTGGTACCATGCAGTTGGTAGCTAGCTAACTAAGAAAACTAATGGATGGGTGGATGTCATGATATTATTGGTTGAATTTTGTTGGTTCAAGCCTACGTAAGCACGTCATATTCAGTAGCCTACCCCGGGGTTTCAGTCAAGGCCTTCAGTAATGAACTGCACCCCCCCCCCACACACACACACACTCACATTTCTCATATAGGTGCCGATATAGCCACCACAAGCAGCCACATTCAAAATACACTATCACACACTTTATGCACTGCTGGATCAACACCAACAAGACAGCTGATGTTCAACAACCACAGTTCACACCACTGTGCACTATAGCAGCTATTGCAGCATCACCGTCACATCTTCCTTTATGTCACCCAGCAACCAGATTGCACAGGTAAATCACATGGCACAAAACCAAAAATGTTTTAATGTTCGAAATAAACGAAACGAAACGAAACTAAACTAAAACAACTAAGCGTGTACTCAGTACAGTGCAGAGCTCCGCCAGGCGTATCTCCCCTTCTCCAGTGCTCCGATTTAGCGACAAGCCTCCCCCTTTTTCGCCTACCGGGAGAAAGACTTAACATGTTTAACCGTCACAGTTTTCATGATATAAAATGAATGTAGGTGAATGACTCATTCATTCTAAAGCAATAAAAAAGGTAAGAAAATATAGCTCAGCCAGGGGAAATGTTTTATTGTAGTTACTGAGGTAATGTCCAGCTGTGACTGTAATCAATCCTACGCAGGTCATTCTGTTCGGTCCCCCAAATTCAGCCAGCCCTTTTGGTACTAACCTTGGTGGTGTTTCAGGTAGTCTTAAGCAGGCTGCTAGGAATCTTGGGGTAATGTTCGATGCTAACCATTGTCATGAGCTTTGGGTAGTGACCGAAAGGGTGAGATCACGGATACAAGCTGCTGAAATGAGTTTCCTCCGTAGGGTGTCTGGGCTCAGCCTTAGAGATAGGGTGAGGAGCTTGGACATCCGGAGGGAGCTCGGAGGAGCCAGTTGAGATGGTTCGGGCATCTGATTAGGATGCCTCCTGGGCGCCTTCCTTTGGAGGCTTACCAGGCACGGCCAACTGGGAGGAGACCCCGGGGTAGACCCAGAACTCGCTGGAGGGACTACATGTTCAATCTGGCCTGAGAACGCCTTGGGATCCCCCAGGAGGAGCTGGAGGGCGTTGCTGGGGAGAGGGACATTTGGAGTGCCCTACTTAGTTTGCTGCCACCGCGACCTGACCCCGGAAAAGCGGCTGAAGATGAGATGAAATGAGATGAGACTTTTAAGGCCTTAAATGGTCTAGTTCCTGCATACATTCGTGATTTATTGACCTGGTATACGCCCTCTCGACCATTAAGATCTGCAGATGGAGCAGGTCTCGGTTTGTTACAAAGGATGATCGGGCTTCACACTATGGAACTCACTTCCCGTTGAACTAAGACTAACCAAGTCTCAACTTCTTTAAATCTCATCTTAAAGCTTTTCTGGTTATGAAAGCGTTTACAAATGATTGTTATTAGTTTTTATTCATCCATACTGTAACGATCACGGATGTGTAGACTCACTAACCCTTGGCTAAATGGTCGGACCCTTAAGTTGACTGGTTAGCGCAGTCGACCCGGGTTCGCGTGTCCCGACTGCGGCGGTTCCCGGCTGCCCCCTGAATCCGCTACGTTGGTGTCAGAAGTGGGACGGTGAGACCATGAGGCCATCGGAAGCGCGTGCGTGAGGCATGAGGGGGGTGGTATGCGGAAGCGCGGGGATGCGCTTTCCGAAGGAGGGTGTTAGTGTAACGATCACAAATGAATAGACTTGCTAGCCCTTGGCTAACCGGTCGGACCCTTTAGTCGACTGGTTAGCATAGTCGCCCGTGGTGCGAGAGGACCTGGATTCGCGTCCCAGCTGCGGCCAATTCCCAGCTGCCCCCCATCTTCACTACAATGCTGTTTTTATTTTTACTCTTACTTATTTGGTCTTATTCTTATTTTTGCCTTGTCTGGTTTTATTTCTTTGTAAAGCACTTTGTAACATTCTTTTAGAAAAGGGCTATGTGTATCAATATTAATCTTGAAATTGTACCTTTATAGCAGCGTTTTAACATCGGAGTCTGTGGCACTTCCGCGTCCACTCCCCTTCATGGTGCCAGCTAAACAAACATGGCGGCGAGGTGAATGAAGCAAATTATTTTTGGTTCATCCGGTGTTCTTCCATCTCCAGTACTGAGAGCACTAGTGAGTTATTTGCCCATTTGCAAAACACGATCAACGTCTCGTTTACCTCCCGAATACATAACGGGCACTGTTGCTGCCTGAGCTAAATCAGCTGTGCGCATGCGTGCAGTGACAGAGAGCAGAGCTGGTCGAGCGAGCTAGAGAGCGAATGAAGAGAGGGAGCGGCGATAGTGGCCACAAACGTGTTCTGACGGTTTTTAATCACCGCAAGCACCAAAGGTTCTTGACCATACAGTCATACTTGTGCACAACTTCAGTAGTTTAACTGTCTACTCCCATATTTTCCTAGTGTGTGTGTGTGGTGTTAGTGTGTGTGTGTGTGGTGTTAGTGTAGATAGCGGGACCGAAAACTAAAGCACTTATGATCCTAATTCTTTTTGGAGGTGGTAGGTATTGTCTCAGAGAGTAAGGGAAAAAATCACAGAAAATTAAAATTATGCATAATTATGCATAAATATGCAAAATATGCATTTTTCTAAAAATGGCTAAAAACCCACTTTTCTCGGCATTTCAGATGATTCTGAGCATCTTTGTTTTTTTTTCACCTATATAAAAAAAAATTTCTGGGACTTAGAAAGGTTTTGGCATTATGCAAAATATATGCATTTTTGCAAAAATGCACTTATGATCCTAATTTTTTTTGGAGGTGGTAGGTATTGTTCCAGAGAGGACCAGAAAAATAGCAGAAAATTAAAATAATTATAATAATTATGCAAAATATGCATTTTCTAAAAATGGCTAAAAACCACTTTTCTCGGCATTTCAGCTGATTCTGAGCATTTGGGGGGAGGGAGTTGGAGTGGGGGGGGGTTTAGGGGCAGGGGGAAGGCGGTTAGCTGGCAGGATGAAGAGGAGGGAGATTTAGACGGGTGGAGAACCAAACCGCTCCATTGTAGCGGGGTCTTCTAGTAGCCACAATATTCTCATTGCACCGCCTTCGGTTCCATAAGGAAAATGTGCACACCAACCAGGATTTGAAGTTCCACCTCACTTGAGAGACTCGTTGCAGCGTTCTCTCACAAAATCCATCTTAGTCTGTTTGGGAGAATGTGTAAAAAAATAAAAATAAAATGCAGACGGTCCTACTAGATTTGCAAAACACATGAAGCGGATCGGCAACAAGCTCGTCAGTAGCTGTGAATGCGTTTAGTTCGCTCACAACCCACCAAAGGCTCGAGCTCAAAGTTGATGATGACGCCGAGGCTAGCCCCCACACGTCACAGGGCCCTGGGGTGTTCTGACACCACATAACATTTGATTGGCTGATGATATGGTCACTCAAACTTGTAATCAGTTTACAGCTTCAAGGAAACAAGTCCTCCAACCCATACGACCACATAGGTCGTTTGTCCTCTAATACGACCCACAGGAGCGTTTCCTAAAGTAGCGCCCCCTACCGGCGGCAGAAGATATGCCACAGATACCTTTCGCCTCTGTGCATTGTGGGTTTTAAAACAATGTGAGAAAAGTAGAATATGCAGTCAGTGCGTTTTTGTGTTGTTTTGCCATCTAGTATAGTAACTAAGATTGCTATTGGCAGTATGTTTACCTATGAATGACGTCATAAGAGCTAACTTAACGTTAGCCAAAAGTCAGCAAGTCAGCTAGCGTGGACATTATAACCTCTATGTGACATCAAACTTTGCTTTAATTAATATTCCCTCTCATGACAGCTTATGGAAGGAGGTGCTTATTGTTACAGGGGAAGTAGCGTGTTATAATTACGGAGGATTAACACGTAGCTATAGGTCGTAATTAGCTGCTTGTACAAACCACCTAGGGGTGCTTTTTTGGAGGAGGATGGCCTCCAAGGGAAGGCCAGCAATACAAATTAGCGCTGGTCCAAGGAGCTGTGATGCGTTTAGATGACATGGGGAATCCCTGCTCGGCCCCAGGAGAAAAGAAGTAATTGAATTCAGACACATTTCAGGCGCACTTCAATTTAACTATGAAAAACAAATTATGATTTTGATTTCGACAAGGCCAGCAGAGAAGGTCCCGATGGCCCTGACGGCCCGCCACTGGTCATATTTTGTTTTACAGGAAGAAAACATGATTGGGTTTGATTAGGAAACAAATGCAAAGACTTTTTGTTGTTGTTGCATATATTGTTAAATAGGTGCACAACATGATCGGGGATGTGATATAAAAGGGTTAAACCGGAATTCTTCATTTCATCTCGACTTTAATATGAAATGGCTCCAACACTCCTTCATCCAAATCCCATCTCCTTTTAAAATGTGCGGATCCATAATCTCCCTCTTTTCCTCCTCCCGTGTTCCCTCCCTGACCTCCTCCCCCTCTGCCCCCTGCCTATCTGAGGATGTATTAACAGGATTATCAATGCTGCTTCCATAATTAGCAGTAATGCACCACAATTACTGATACCGATCAGAGGGATTTAACTTCATCATGTGGAGATTGCTCTCAGTCGTAGAAGAAAAAACATCTGAATGTCTTTCTGGTGATATGGAGCTTACTGGTGACTACGTATGCATATATTTTAAAGGCCCCGTGATTTATTTGACTATATAAACTGAAGGTATATTTACATACATAATTAAAGAGTTAGGGTTATAGATCTTGTGTCTTTCTCATCAGATGGTAATAGAACATGTGTGTGTTTTTGACTGCAATCTTTACAACCATTAGAGATGTGAACACACCTTCTAAAGCATCACAAAACACCACAAACTCAGATTTAGTATTCTTTACTGTTAGTCCTTGTATTAAGACACTTGTCAATCAATCTGGGAGTGACGGCAGCTTCCTGTCCTGTGGTTTGTGGTTTGGTAGCAGGACGACCCTTTGGGTTGCATTTGGATTCAGGACTGTAGCTTTAATGTTATCTATCATTTTTGTTGTGTTAAAAAAACGCCATATTTGATACCTTTTCCATCTGGCGTTTTCGTAGCAGCAGCCGTTCAGCGGATACCAATTCATTGTGTTAAGGATTCACATGTAGTGGAGGCCACACATGGCGTGTGTTGAGTCTGTGACAAAAAGAAGAGGAAGAAGGAAATTCCATGTCAACTGAAAAAGAGCAAGTGAGAGGTACTGAAATACAAAGCTAGACATTATCCAACATTTAATTTGGCTATGTTGGCTATGGACTGATATTACCGCGTTGGATGACATTAGTGATCAGTTTTCTTATTCCAGAATAAACACGCTACCGCTAGATTATCTGACCGTCAGAAGTTGTGAGTGTACAAACACTCCCTGCACCTTCCGGTTTCCGCTGGGATTTGCGGTGTGAGCACCCACTGTCGGAGAAATTAAAGCACCTTCCCAAACTCATTGGTGCTGTGACCCACCTGTAGCGATGCCTTTTGGCCCAGGACCCAACAAATATGTTGTGTGGTAATAAAAGCTCATGTCCATCATTACGCGTGGGCACACTTTGCACATTTTTGAACATGCCGTATAGCACGGACTCAGTGCTCAAGATGTTTGATATGATAGTGGCGAGATAAAGAGGGGTGCGTGGGGTTGGGTGCGGGCCCTAAACTGTTGCGGGCCCCAGTGCAGCTGCATTACCTGCATATATGGAAGTTTCACCTCTGATTTTCCACCTTCCATATCCTGTACCTATATTAGTCATTATATTACCTGCACAGGTGTCTCTTTTGATGTGGTTACAAAATATTATTTAGTCCTCAAGGGGTTTTCCCTTTTTGGGTAAATGACTTGTTAAGTATTGGGGACTGGGGATTGGGGTTAAAGCTCTGTTAAGAACGCCAAGGTCGAGGTGAGTTGTTGTGGTTCGTCAGTTTAGCAAGTTTTTTCTTTTTTAGACTAGACTGCTTGGTCAGTTTTAGACTAGACTGCTTGGTCAGTTTTAGACTAGACTGCTTGGTCAGTTTTAGACTAGACTGCTTGGTCAGTTTTTCAAATTGTCCCTAGGTGTGAATGTGCCAGTCCTGTGATGGTCTGGCGGCCTGTCCAGGGTGTCTCCCCTCCTGCCGCCCAATGATTGCTGGGATAGGCTCCAGCATCCCACGACCCTACTTAGGATAAGTACTGGCATGGATAATGGATAATCATCATCATCATCAGTTCCGTAACCTATGGAGGTTGTAGGAGCACAGCTGATGCCTCAACATTGGTTGAGTCATCATTGTGTTTCAGTAGGGGGAGTACCTGGTGGTCCCTATCTCCTCTCCAGGTATGGATGGCCGTTGGTTCACAGAGGAACTCATCCGCCCTTTGACGGGTTTTGTTTTTAGTCCTGATGGGTATCCACACACCCTCCTCACAACAACCCAAGGGTTGAAGTGGGGGTGCCGGTTTAGTCGCCGACAACCCAATGGTTGCAGTTTAATGTCGTACCCAGGACGTATGGATAATGGATGGTAATAAAAGCAATAAATTCTCATTACCTGTCAAAAAGCAAAATAACTATCAGTCCTCTCTGTGTTGTTCATCAATGCAGTGTTTCAGTCTTCTGTCACGGCGGACGAATGATCAGATGAAACAGACATTTCAACATTAAACCACTCTGGAAAGTCCATTCCTTGTGTTAGCCATGTTTACCGGCTGTTCCAAGCAGACGTGAAACAGCCGGCAATACTCAGGTCTCAGAGTTTAGCTTTACATAGACTTCACCGATGTCATCATTCTGTCATTCACTCAGTGTTTCCATGAGGACAGAGTCATATGTATATCATGATATTTGTAATATTTGAAAAGTCGGATACTTCATCTTTATAGGACTGTTAATTTACTGGAAAGTTTATTCTGGGTTTATACTGGGTTGGGTTTATACTGGCATGTGACCTGCTGGAGTCACAAGGCCATGGTATGCACCTCCAAAGTAGGCCTGGTGTTATGTAGTGGATCACAGCAGGCTTAGTCACATGTAGCATGATCATCTTCTGACCATATTACATCTCAACCCACTCTATGGCCAGCTGCTGCACGAGCTCCCCATGCTGTGGACTTTAACTTAATCTGTGTCGTTGACTCAGGTCCTATCCAGCGAGCGAAGGAAAGGATGACCATCTGAGGTGAGCTAAATTTAGCTGCGTGGTCCCTGAGCAGAGGAGGAACATCTGTCTTTATCAGCGGCGGTTAACTCGGTGCAGGAAACCCGGCACATGTTATTCATGCAATATTAAGATGAGAGGGTCGGAGTGCTCCTGTGGGGATGGAGCAGGTCTCTGTTGCGCAGACGTCAGGTTTGACCTGAGCCTCGTCTTCAGAGGAAGAGAGGAAGTCAGCGGTACTCTGATCCTGTCACTGTCGTCACACGGCATAATAGTACGCTGTAACCCCACGCCATGTTAACGCTACAACGACCGGGATTTCACTCCTACCTGAAACGACCGTGGGCGGTCAACATGACCGCCAGTTTTTAAACTCCGTATTCTGTCAAGATAATTACCCATTTAAGATATTATTGCACTACATATGTTAGTACGTCTGTTAGGAAACTAACTGACACAAAATTCACATTTTAACAACTTGAATACTATTTTTAAACACTTTAAACTTCAGAGAGACATGGTCGAACTTGGAATAGCAAAATTGAAAAAGTGAAAATATGACCTGAAAAACAAAACGGAAAACACATGTTGCTAATCTAACAAACGCAGCAAGGCCTGTAACACGTGAAATGTAAAAAAAGAGCTGAACATTGCAAATCGAATGATGCGAACAACACACATGACATGACGCACAAATTACGTGCAATCATTTTGACCACTCATGGTCGTTTGAGGTAGATCTTATCATACCTTTTTTTTTTCAGTTGATCTAAAACTCATTTTAATGCAATGATACGTATACAGTTTTAGGAGCATTCGGGGAGCGGCAAGTCTGCCCCCCCCACACACACACACAACGTTATTAAACTGTGAAAAGCTAAAGCCGTTAAATGACCGCCATGGCTGTTCTAGTAGTTTTTAAGTTCTGGTCGTTGTTTGGCACTGTTTCAATGTTTATTTTCAGTTCTTTTTTTTACATTTCATGTTTTATAGGCCTTGTTGCGTTTGTTAGATTAGTGATATGAGTTTTCTGTTTTGTTTTTCCAGGTAATATTTTCACTTTTTCACTTTTACTATTCAAGTTCAACCATGTCTCTGAAGTTTACATTATTTAAAAATAGTATTAAAGTTTTTAAAATGTTAATTTTGGTGTCAGTCGTTTCCTAACAGACATACTAACATGTGTAATGCATTAATATCTCAGTTGGGTATTTATCTTGACACAATATAGTGTTTAAAAACCGGCGGTCATTTTCACCGCCCATGGTTCTTTTAGGTCGATCTTATCATAACTTTTTTTATGTGCGATTGATCTAAAACTAATTTTAATGCAAATATGTGTAATTTTAGGAGCATTCAGGGAGCGGGAGGTCTGTATCTTTTTTTTTCTTCGTCACATTTATTAAACTTTGAAAATCCAAAACGGTCATAATGACCGTCTTTGGGTTCTTATCTCACCTGACTGATGTGGCAGGGTTGTGGCAAGGTGGATCCTTACGGACATGTGGGTTACGGCTGGTTCTTGTAGCAGGAATGGGTAACAAGGTCTCGGTATTGATGTGGCAGGGTTGTGGCAAGGTGGATCCTTACGGACATGTTGGTTATGGCTGGTTCTTGTTGCAGGAATGGGTAACGAGGTCTCGGTATTGATGTGGCAGGGTTGTGGCAAGGTGGATCCTTACGGACATGTTGGTTATGGCTGGTTCTTGTTGCAGGAATGGGCAACGAGGTCTCGGTATTTATGTGGCAGGGTTGTGGCAAGGTGGATCCTTACGGACATGTTGGTTATGGCTGGTTCTTGTTGCAGGAATGGGCAACGAGGTCTCGGTATTGATGTGGCAGGGTTGTGGCAAGGTGGATCCTTACGGAAATGTTGGTTACGGCTGGTTCTTGTTTCAGGAATGGGTAACGAGGTCTCGGTATTGATGTGGCAGGGTTGTGGCAAGGTGGATCCTTACGGACATGTTGGTTATGGCTGGTTCTTGTTGCAAGAATGGGTAACAAGGTCTCGGTATTGATGTGGCAGGGTTCTGGCAAGGCGGAGCCTTACGGACGTGGGTTACGGCTGGTTCTTGTTGCAGGAATGGGTAACGAGGTCTTGGTATTGATGTGGCAGGGTTGTGGCAAGGCGGATCCTTACGGACATGTTGGTTATGGCTGGTTCTTGTTGCAGGAATGGGCAATGAGGTCTCGGTATTGATGTGGCAGGGTTGTGGCAAGGTGGATCCTTACGGACATGTTGGTTATGGCTGGTTCTTGTTGCAGGAATGGGCAATGAGGTCTCGGTATTGATGTGGCAGGGTTGTGGCAAGGTGGATCCTTACGGACATGTTGGTTATGGCTGGTTCTTGTTGCAAGAATGGGTAACAAGGTCTCGGTATTGATGTGGCAGGGTTGTGGCAAGGCGGAGCCTTACGGACGTGGGTTACGGCTGGTTCTTGTTGCAGGAATGGGTAACGAGGTCTTGGTATTGATGTGGCAGGGTTGTGGCAAGGCGGATCCTTACGGACATGTTGGTTACGGCTGGTGCTTGTTGCAGGAATGGGTAACGAGGTCTCGGTATTGAAACGTCCGTTATTTGTGTTGCGGATCTGTCATTGTTTGTGAGGACTTGGTGTGAGTCTCGGCTGAGATATGCAGCCCACATCAGGCTGGTTATCTAACTCCGATGTAATGATCACATGTTGCAGATGAGGATTGGGTGGGGTAGCGTTTTTTACCTGTGCACACGTGCATGTAAACAGACAGCCAGCACTACATTACACATGCACAGTCATATTTCTGGAATTAAAGTCCTTTCATGGATCATTTCTATACCATTTAATGTATTTAGTGTTACAGATCTGTAGTACATCATATTCCATACTTTAATGAGATGGTTGCTGTACGTGGCAGAACCCAGAACGTGTTGTAAAGTGGATGCGGATACAGTATAAATTCTCTCTTAGATTCCTGTGAAACGTCCAGAATACTGCTCAGATATATATAACAGTACAAACAGAATATAACAGTGCAGATATATATAACAGTACAGACAGAATATAACAGTACAGACAGAATATAACAGTACAGACAGGTTACAACAGTACAGACAGAATATAACAGTACAGACAGAATATAACAGTACAGACAGGATATATATAACAGTGCAGACAGGATATATATAACTGCAGACAGGATATATATATAACAGTGCAGACAGGATATATATATAACAGTACAGACAGGATATATATAACAGTGCAGACAGGATATATATAACAGTACAGACAGGATATATATAACAGTGCAGACAGGATATATATATAACAGTACAGACAGGATATATATAACAGTGCAGACAGGATATATATAACAGTACAGACAGGATATATATAACAGTGCAGACAGAATATAACAGTGCAGACAGGACATATATAACTGCAGACAGAATATAACAGTACAGACAGGATATATATAACAGTACAGACAGAATATATGTAACAGTGCAGACAGAATATAACAGTGCAGACAGGATATATATAACAGTGCAGACAGGATATATGTAACAGTGCAGACAGGATATATATAACAGTACAGACAGGATATATATAACAGTGCAGACAGAATATATGTAACCGTGCAGACAGAATATAACAGTGCAGACAGGATATATATAACAGTGCAGACAGGATATATATAACAGTACAGACAGGATATATATAACAGTACAGACAGGATATATATAACAGTGCAGACAGAATATATGTAACCGTGCAGACAGAATATAACAGTGCAGACAGGATATATATAACAGTGCAGACAGGATATATATAACAGTACAGACAGGATATATATAACAGTGCAGACAGGATATATATAACAGTGCAGACAGGATATATATAACAGTACAGACAGGATATATATAACAGTACAGACAAGATATATATAACAGTGCAGACAGACTATATGTAACAGTGCAGACAGAATATAACAGTGCAGACAGGATATATATAACAGTACAGACAGAATATATGTAACAGTGCAGACAGGGTATATATAACAGTACAGACAGGATATATATAACAGTGCAGACAGAATATATGTAACAGTGCAGACAGACTATAACAGTGCAGACAGGATATATATAACAGTGCAGACAGGACATATATAACAGTACAGACAGGATATATATAACAGTACAGACAGGATATATGTATATAACTGTCCAGACAGGATATATGTATATAACAGTACAGACAGGATATATGTAACAGTGCAGACAGGATATATGTATATAACAGTGCAGACAGGATATATATAACAGTACAGACAGGATATATGTATATAACAGTACAGACAGGATATATGTATATAACAGTGCAGACAGGATATATGTATATAACAGTGCAGACAGGATACATGTATATAAAAGTACAGACAGGATATATGTATATAACAGTGCAGACAGGATATATGTATATAACAGTGCAGACAGGATATATATAACAGTACAGACAGGATATATGTATATAACAGTACAGACAGGATATATGTATATAACAGTGCAGACAGGATATATGTATATAACAGTACAGACAGGATATATGTATATAACAGTGCAGACAGGATATATGTATATAACAGTACAGACAGTATATATATAACAGTGCAGACAGGATATATGTATATAACAGTACAGACAGGATATATGTATATAACAGTGCAGACAGGATATATGTATATAACAGTGCAGACAGGATATATGTATATAACAGTACAGACAGGATATATATAACAGTGCAGACAGGATATATGTATATAACAGTACAGACAGGATATATGTATATAACAGTACAGACAGGATATATATAACAGTGCAGACAGGATATATGTAACAGTGCAGACAGGATATATATAACAGTACAGACAGAATATATATAACAGTGCAGACAGGATATATGTATATAACAGTACAGACAGGATATATGTATATAACAGTACAGACAGGATATATGTATATAACAGTACAGACAGGATATATGTATATAACAGTGCAGACAGGATATATGTATATAACAGTGCAGACAGGATATATGTATATAACAGTACAGACAGCATATATGTATATAACAGTACAGACAGCATATATGTATATAACAGTGCAGACAGGATATATGTATATAACAGTGCAGACAGGATATATGTATATAACAGTACAGACAGCATATATGTATATAACAGTGCAGACAGGATATATGTATATAACAGTGCAGACAGGATATATGTAACAGTGCAGACAGGATATATGTATATAACAGTGCAGACAGGATATATGTATATAACAGTACAGACAGACTATATATAACAGTGCAGACAGGATATATGCATATAACAGTACAGACAGAATATATATAACAGTACAGACAGGATATATGTATATAACAGTGCAGACAGGATATATATAACAGTGCAGACAGGATATATATATATAACAGTACAGACAGAATATATATAACAGTACAGACAGGATATATGTATATAACAGTGCAGACAGGATATATGTATATAACAGTACAGACAGGATATATGTATATAACAGTACAGACAGGATATATGTATATAACAGTGCAGACAGGATATATGTATATAACAGTGCAGACAGGATATATGTATATAACAGTGCAGACAGGATATATATAACAGTACAGACAGGATATATGTATATAACAGTACAGACAGAATATATATAACAGTACAGACGGGATATATATAACAGTACAGACAGGATATATGTATATAACAGTACAGACAGAATATATATAACAGTACAGACAGGATATATGTATATAACAGTGCAGACAGGATATATGTATATAACAGTACAGACAGAATATATATAACAGTGCAGACAGGATATATATAACAGTGCAGACAGGATATATGTATATAACAGTACAGACAGGATATATGTATATAACAGTGCAGACAGGATATATGTATATAACAGTGCAGACAGGATATATGTATATAACAGTACAGACAGAATATATATAACAGTGCAGACAGGATATATGTATATAACAGTGCAGACAGGATATATGTATATAACAGTACAGACAGGATATATGTATATAACAGTACAGACAGGATATATGTATATAACAGTGCAGACAGGATATATGTATATAACAGTGCAGACAGGATATATATAACAGTACAGACAGGATATATATATATATAACAGTACAGACAGGATATATGTATATAACAGTGCAGACAGGGGGACAGGAGCAGTGGTAGATTGGAGAGGAGTGATGCGGACTGCTGTGTATATGATATGTCTTTGTGTGAATACTAACACATCAACAGCAGGTCTTATATTCTCAGTGCTCGGGGGGGGGGGAGGAGGAGGAGGGGGGTAGTGTTGGACTCAGGTGAGCGGAGCTCTTTCCGGTCTTAAGGAGGAGAGGAAAACAAGATGCTCATAAAACAAAGAGAAATACGTTGCTGTCACTCCTGGTTATGAATCAGTATTTGTGAAAGCATCGTTTCTCCCAACATGAGCCGTCATTAGGATTCAGAACAAGGACATGAGCTGCTTCCACACACACACACACACACACACACACTGTCTCATATGGACCGGGTCGACTTCTTCTAATGGCGTCCTGGGCTTTTATCTGCGGCTCCTTCATCTCCTCCTCCCCCCCCCCCCCCAACATGACTTTGTCTGTCAATTTCTCGTGCCGTCGTTTTATCGTCATTTAATTTCTGCGCCTCTCTCCCTGTTCCCGGCTCCTTTATCCTCCTCTCCTCTGGATCCTCCAAGCCGATCGATCACCTCCCTGGCTGAAGTTCCTGCTCTCCTCCAGCGCGGTGGGTATCCATGCCCGCCTCCCTGACCCGCTCGCTCCCCGCCTCCACCCACGGCTCCATCCAAACTTTGATGGCAACATCCATATCCATGTCAGCTGTCTGACACCGTCCGTCCTGCATCGATACACATTTGGGGGGGGGGGAGGGAGGGGGGGGAGGATTCTTCTGGGCTGAATAATTTATACTGCACGACCAGAAACTCGACCCGGACCCCGGGATCTGGTTGCTTGTATGTTTGACTTTACATAAAACACCACCAGCCTGATCACCACAGCAGCCCGCACTACCTGGGTCTGTCTGTCTGTGTGTGTGTGTGTGTGTGTGTGTGTGTGTGTGTGTGTGTGTGTGTGAGAGAGAGAGAGAGAGAGAGAGAGAGAGAGAGAGAGAGAGAGAGAGAGAGAGAGAGAGAGAGAGAGAGAGAGAGAGACCAGCTCAGTGAGAGAGAGAGAGAGAGAGAGAGAGAGAGAGAGAGAGACCAGCTCAGTGAGAGAGAGAGAGAGAGAGAGAGAGAGAGAGAGAGGAGAGAGAGAGACCAGCTCAGTGAGAGAGAGAGAGAGAGAGAGAGAGAGAGAGACCAGCTCAGTGAGAGAGAGAGAGAGAGAGAGAGAGAGAGAGAGAGACCAGCTCAGTGAGAGAGATAGAGAGAGAGAGAGAGAGAGAGAGAGAGAGACCAGCTCAGTGAGAGAGAGAGAGAGAGAGAGAGAGAGAGAGAGAGAGAGAGAGAGAGAGAGAGAGAGAGAGAGAGAGACCAGCTCAGTGAGAGAGAGAGAGAGAAAAGCAACGTTGTTCTGTTATGACCAATGAAAGTAAAGTGAGCAAAACTTCTCTGGGATGACCTGTCATTGTCATCACACCTTTCCTTTGTCGAACACACACACACGCACACGCACACACACACACACACACACACACACACACACACACACACACACACACACACTGGAGTACACTGTTGTGTTTTTTTCATGTGATAATTCTTTATTGTACGGTACTTTCTGTACAGTATTTATTGTACGGTATTTATTGTAAGGTACTTATTGTACAGTATTTATTGTACGGTACTTATTGTACAGTATTTATTGCACAGTTTTATTGTACGGTACTTATTGTACGGTACTTATTGTACGGTATTTATTGTACAGTATCTATTGTACAGTATCTATTTACAGTATTTATTGTACGGTATTTATTGTACAGTATCTATTTACAGTATCTATTTACAGTATTTATTGTACAGTATCTATTGTACAGTATTTATTGTACATTACTTATTATACAGTATTTGTACAGTATCTATTGTACAGTATTCATTGTGCAGTATTTATTGTACAGTATCCATTGTACAGTATTTATTGCACAGTATTTATTGTACGGTACTTATTGTACGGTACTTATTGTACGGTATTTATTGTACAGTATCTATTGTACAGTATCTATTTACAGTATTTATTGTACGGTATTTATTGTACAGTATCTATTGTACAGTATCTATTTACAGTATTTATTGTACAGTATCTATTGTACAGTATTTATTGTACATTAC
>NC_079214.1:4750456-4780456 GCF_029633865.1 Lampris incognitus | reverse complement strand
GGAGGTCAGAGCCCAGCGGGAACTTCGGAGGAGGTAATGTGAATGACCCGGGACCCGAGCTTCACACGGCCTGCGGGAAGATAGCGGACCGGCAATCACGGCGGCTTTCCCTCCGCGGTGGCCGTGCTCACATGGGCGCGCTTGAGAATCTTTTAATTTTCCAACTTGGCGTCAGCCGCCCGTACCACGCTGCTGTTTCCACTGCCGGAAAGCCTTTTTGAAAACGGTCTCCGATGCTTGACGGAGCGCTGCCAGCTGGAGCTGCCTGCACATGGCCCGTCCGAGACACACGAAGGACCACACCGCTGTTTTAGCCCAGACACAGCTTTGTTTGCATGGTGTGGAGGTTAAAACACTATTTTGTGTATCTCTGACACGCCCCTAAAATTGTCAAAAGTGGACAGTCCATGTAGGTCAGGGGTGTCAAACTCCAGGCCTCGAGGGCCGCGGTGTCTGCAGGTATCTGTTGCAACCGTGCACTGCACCGCCTGATTAAACTAGTCCCTTCCCCTCCTTGATCCAGGAGGTGAGCTAATTAGTTAAATCGGGCGGTGTAGTGCACGGTTGCAACAAATACCTGCAGACACCGCGGCCCTCGAGGCCTGGAGTTTGACACCCCTGATGTAGATGAAGGCTTACTTACGTCCTGGTTGGTCGCCATCTTTGAGGGACAGCATCGAAATAGGCGATGTACGATGAAATGTGACTAACAGTGCTGCACACAGCTGCAGTAGTGAGCTCTACTGGACGCCGTATGAAGACAACGGTTCACAGATCGTCCGTCAGTGGTTTCACCGACGGACACGATGTTGGCTGCTAATGGGGTGTTATCCCTACTATATATACATAAGAGAGGGGGGGGGGAGGATGTCGGACGTGGTGATTGTTTCGCCTTAATAAATGATGGTTCCAGTTCGTTTTCAGCGTGAGGGGAAAAGGAGAGCAGGAGCAGGGTGTCACCTCATGTCTTTCTCTGTTAGCATGAAAGAAGAGCTGAATGAATGAGGGGCCCAAAGCCAGGTTTGCACAAATCTGGAGCCAGATGGGAATCGGATCCGAACACTAGAAGAGGACGCTCAGTGGAGTTCAGATCCCCGCCAGGCGCATCTCCTCTTCTCCGGTGCTCGGACATAGACGACGAACCAGCTGAGGAGTTCGCGCTCAGCTGAGGTATAAAACAGGTTTTCCAGAGGGTCTGAATCACCGCAACCACCGAGGTGCTTGATCAGCCGGTCATAACTGTACACAAACACTATCAGGCTGACAGGCCCAGTAGTATGGAGAGTAGCCGTGGACACACACACACAGATGGACAGAACAACCAGCGTTTCTCCTGCCACCACAGGAAATGTGGGAAAAAGGGTTTTTAGTGTGCAGCGCTGAAGTTAAAAAATCTAGCTGATAAAAAGGTTTTGCCTGTCAGCCTGTGGATGTGCAGCCTCCTAGGTGGACCCTCGCACCAACACGACCAAGTCTAATATGAACTTGTACTTTCCACAACCAAAGGTTTGCTTTGTGGCCATGTTGGTCTGACTAGTCCTGGGAAAATGGACAGAGGTTATTATTGTTGTTGGTTATACAAGGATAATAGACAGAGGTTATTATTATTAGACAGCACAGTTCTCCTGTGCTGACAGCAGCATCAGATGATTTGCTGACCTGTGAAACACGATGGGCTTCTCGTTTACTGTCAAGACTCGTGCCCGAATACATAACGGTTTGGTTTTGACTCCGTCGCTGCCTGATCTGAGTCAGCCTTAGATGCGAGTCGTGCCTGTGCACGGCGGACTCACATCGGGCAGCGACAGAGAGCAGCGTTGGTCGAGCGAGCTAGAGAGTGAATGAAGAGAGAGGGAGCGGCGATGGCAAGAACAGACGTTTTTCAAACGGTTTTAATCACCACAACCACGAGAGGTTCTTCATCATACAGTCATCACTGCACCAAACATTTGAGGCTGATAGGTCCAGTAGTTTGCAAGATTAGCCGCGGACTGATATACACACACACACACACACACACACACACACACACACACACACACGTGCACGTGACCAAATGCATGCTTCCTGCAGGCCTGGAGGGGATCATAACAAGTGATGGACAGCTCTGTTCAGATTTGTGTCAAGGCGGTTTGTCAGATGCCATTAATGCTCGGTGCAGACTGCTTCACTATAATTTCCTCAACCCCACACAAACTACACAAGTCCAACCCTGCATTGTCAGAATTGTGCTGTAGATGTGGTATGGGGGTCGGCTCCTTCCTGCACTGCACCCGGCTTTGTGCGAAGGTGGGGTGGTACAACGTCTGCGCCACCTTGACCAGCCTCACGGGAGTTACCTTCCCATGAGACGCCGAGCTTCGCTTGCTGGGGAATTTCACCGGTGTCAGTAGGTCCTCAACCCATTCCCACATTGCAGGTATGGAAGTCGCTTTACACGTGGGCAGGGAATGCACAACGGTGACGTGGAAGTCCGACGCCCCGTTGGTAGATGATGGTCTTTGGAAGTGAACAGTTGTATTCCTCTTGAAAAGATCCCGTGTAGACTCAGATAAGGACACAGCACCTTTCTGAAAATTTGGCAGCCTTACCTAGCACTAGAACGACCAAGGCCGTCAATTTGGCGGTTTTGGATTGTCGAAGTTTCATAAGTTTGTGGGGGAAAAAAAGATACAGACCTGCTGCTCCCGGAACGCTCCGGAAAACTGCATTAAAACGAGTTTTAGATCAATTTCACCAAAAAAAGGTTATAAACGACCATGAGCGGTCAAAAAGACCGCTCGTAATGTGCGCGTGCTGGTGTGCGTCGTGTCAGTATTGATGACGTGTGTTGTCGCGTCATTTCCTTTGTGACGTTCGTTGTTCTGTCCTAAACACACTAGCGCCCTCCAGTGCAGAGAAGCAGTAAATAAACTTGATGTGTGATGATGTCCAACATGTCTGGGTGCAGCCCCACCATGACCACCACCGAGGCCTTGCAGTATTTACAGGCGTTGGACGGCGGCCATTTTAAACTGTTTAAACATAGTATTAAAGTTGTTAAAATGTTAATTGTGGTGTCAGTTAGTTTCCTAAGAGACATATTCACATATGTAATGCGTTAATATCTCAGCTGGGTGTTTATCTTGACCCAACAGAGCGTTTAAAACCCGTGGGCGGTCATTTGTTCTAGTAGTTTTTAAGTTGCGGTGCTTGTTTGGGACTGTTTTAATATTTACTTGCGGTTCTGTTTTGACTCGCCGCGTGTTATAGGCCTTGTTGCGTTTGTTAGATTAGCGATGTGCGTTTTCTGTTTTGTTTTTCAGGTCGTATTTTTTCAGTTTTGCTATTCAAGTTCGACCCTGTCTCTCTGAAGTTTTAAGTTGTTTGAAAATAGTGTTATGGTTGTTAAAATGTTAATTTTGGTGTCAGTTGGTTTCATAACAGACACACTAACATGTGTAATGCATCAATGTCCCAGCTGGGTATTTACCTTGACAGAATATTGAGTTTAAAAACAGCGGTGCTCATTTTGACCGCCCACGGTGGTTTCAGGTAGGGGTGAAGACCGGGTCGGTCTGGTGCTAGCGTGAAGAGGCACGTCGCTGATGCCACCGTAGGGGCAGGATCCTCTCTGCTAGGCCAGAAGACCTCTCTAAAGGACACAGCACTGTGTTAGTGTGCTCAGCCTTTCTTTCCTGTTTCTCTGTCTGGGTTTTGGTTTCTGGGCTTTTCTATCTGGGTTTTGGTTTCTGGGTTTTTCTATCTGGGTTTTGGTTTCTGGGTTTTGGTTTCTGGGCTTTTCTATCTGGGTTTTGGTTTCTGGGCTTTTCTATCTGGGTTTTGGTTTCTGGGTTTTTCTATCTGGGTTTTGGTTTCTGGGTTTTTCTATCTGGGTTTTGGTTTCTGGGCTTTTCTATCTGGGTTTTGGTTTCTGGGTTTTGGTTTCTGGGCTTTTCTATCTGGGTTTTGGTTTCTGAGCTTTTCTATCTGGGTTTTGGTTTCTGGGCTTTTCTATCTGGGGTTTGGTTTCTGGGTTTTGGTTTCTGGGTTTTGGTTTCTGGGTTTTGGTTTCTGGGCTTTTCTATCTGGGTTTTGGTTTCTGGGCTTTTCTATCTGGGTTTTGGTTTCTGGGTTTTTCTATCTGGGTTTTGGTTTCTGGGCTTTTCTATCTGGGTTTTGGTTTCTGGGCTTTTCTATCTGGGTTTTGGTTTCTGGGTTTTGGTTTCTGGGCTTTTCTATCTGGGTTTTGGTTTCTGGGCTTTTCTATCTGGGTTTTGGTTTCTGGGTTTTGGTTTCTGGGCTTTTCTATCTGGGTTTTGGTTTCTGGGCTTTTCTATCTGGGTTTTGGTTTCTGAGCTTTTCTATCTGGGTTTTGGTTTCTGGGCTTTTCTATCTGGGTTTTGGTTTCTGGGTTTTGGTTTCTGGGTTTTGGTTTCTGGGTTTTGGTTTCTGGGCTTTTCTATCTGGGTTTTGGTTTCTGAGCTTTTCTATCTGGGTTTTGGTTTCTGGGCTTTTCTATCTGGGTTTTGGTTTCTGGGTTTTGGTTTCTGGGCTTTTCTATCTGGGTTTTGGTTTCTGGGTTTTTCTATCTGGGTTTTGGTTTCTGGGCTTTTCTATCTGGGTTTTGGTTTCTGGGTTTTGGTTTCTGGGCTTTTCTATCTGGGTTTTTCTATCTGGGTTTTGGTTTCTGGGTTTTTGTATCTGGGTTTTGGTTTCTGGGCTTTTCTATCTGGGTTTTGGTTTCTGGGCTTTTCTATCTGGGTTTTGGTTTCTGGGCTTTGGTTTCTGGGCTTTTCTATCTGGGTTTTGGTTTCTGGGTTTTTCTATCTGGGTTTTGGTTTCTGGGTTTTTGTATCTGAGTTTTGGTTTCTGGGCTTTTCTATCTGGGTTTTGGTATCTGGGCTTTTCTATCTGGGTTTTGGTTTCTGGGTTTTGGTTTCTGGGCTTTTCTATCTGGGTTTTGGTTTCTGGGCTTTTCTATCTGGGTTTTGGTTTCTGGGTTTTGGTTTCTGGGCTTTTCTATCTGGGTTTTGGTTTCTGGGCTTTTCTATCTGGGTTTTGGTTTCTGGGCTTTTCTATCTGGGTTTTGGTTTCTGGGTTTTTCTATCTGGGTTTTGGTTTCTGGGCTTTTCTATCTGGGTTTTGGTTTCTGGGCTTTTCTATCTGGGTTTTGGTTTCTGGGTTTTGGTTTCTGGGCTTTTCTATCTGGGTTTTGGTTTCTGGGTTTTGGTTTCTGGGCTTTTCTATCTGGGTTTTGGTTTCTGGGCTTTTCTATCTGGGTTTTGGTATCTGGGTTTTGGTTTCTGGGCTTTTCTATCTGGGTTTACACAGGTAGGGTCAGGAACTGGGGGTTTGGTGTTTTGTGTTCTGTATAACTGCTTAAAAAACCAATCTGAAAAAGAAAATATTAAATAGAAGAAGAAGAAGCAGAAGGGCGAATGAGCAGAGGACACCTTGGTTAAAAAAAAATGGCCACTGGAAAAAATAGGAAATCAAACCCTTTCACTTTCAGGAATATGAGTCGGTACCTTCGGACTGGGAAACATGGATCATTAGGGCCGATTTACATACCGCGCTGGATGCACAGCGGGCCTCAGAGAGGTGGGTGTCATGTTAGTGCCCCGGTGCCAGGCGTAATGAAGACCCCCCTCCCACCGTCCCAGGACAGGCCCAGTGGCGGGGTATCAGGTAGACTAAGGTCCCATATAAAAGCGGCCCCTATGAATTATAAATCATAGGCCACTGGAGCCACAGCCTGTGGGATGTAGAGGGGGTAAGAGGGACCATCTTCCCGGAACAAAGGACAGCACTGGAGGGGGGGTGTCAGGTGAATGGATGGGTGGGGGGAGGAGTGGGGGGATGTGGATGTCACGCAGCGGGAGATCAAGGAAGACACAGGACAGTGTGGGTCGTCCGGGCTGTCGGCTGAAACGAGCAGTCTTGGTTCTGCGTCTGTTCTTTCGCCTCTAAAGGCACAAATGAGTCCGGCTAATCACCTCATCGTATCCCGGGGTTTTCTTTTTCCGGCCCTCTGGGGCCACCTTAGGCCACCTTCCGGAACACTGGCTCGAATCTCTTCGACGAGTGTCGATCCTGAACGCGTGCAAACGTGTTCTGAACTGAAAGAAGGGCTCGGGTTTATGTGTTGGGTTGAATTTGTTTTGTGTTGTTGTTTTGCGCGTGTGAGCGTGTGCGTGTTTGTACTTCACAGACGTGGTTTCTTCTTCAAAGTGTATTTCTTTGCACTTGCACGTGAGCCAGCACGTGTCTGTGAGCATGCACGTCGGTACTTCTGGTCCTGTTCCCCGACCCAGCAGGAGAGTCCCCCGGACCCTGCCATTGGTCAGCGGGCTGCAGGCTTGGTCCGGCAGAAGGCGACTGAATGGAAATATTGTTTTTCGGGGGGGATGCTGATGAAAGGTTGATTGATATGGTGTCAGGCGCTCTGTGATGGATTAAATTGTGTGTGCAGACGGCTGTGGCCCTGGTCAGTCATGGCTGTTGCTGCCTTTTCTGCCAGCCGCTGCTGCGGCAGCTTTAAGAAAATTTGATTTTCGCAGCTCAGAAACACACGGCAGCCCCTTTCTCTCCGCTGCCTGACTTCCATTTAGTTTGAGGGTGCACAAGTGATTCTTTATTGGATGAAATCTGCGCCGGATTGGATAAAGTGTTAGAGCGCTGAGCCATCTATCACTATCACCGCCCCAGCTCCAGTTTCCTTTCAAAAGAAAAGAATGAGGGCAGAAAAAAACAGAAAGGAAGAAGAAAAACAGGCAGCCATAGGATGTTGGAGATTTGAAAATTAACTGTGCCAAGAAAAAAAAAGAGAAAGATCTCCCCTCCAGCCGCTAAGCCCGTTTCCTCCGTCAGAGGATGCCGAGCTTTTCCCAAAGAGACGACTCCCCCGACTCCCTTTTGTCTGAGGCTCCCCGGAATGTCCCTCACACACACCTTTCACACTCCTCCATAACATGATGGACCCGCTCCAGCTCTTCTGTCCTGCTCCAGAACCTCCGCCGCTTTACATACCAGAACCCTCACTGCTTTACATACCAGAACCTCCGCCGCTTTACATACCAGAACCTGCACCGCTTTACATACCAGAACCTCCGCCGCTTTACATACCAGAACCTCCACCGCTTTACATACCAGAACCCCCACTGCTTTACATACCAGAACCTCCACCGCTTTACATACCAGAACCTCCACCGCTTTACATACCAGAACCTCCACCGCTTTACATACCAGAACCTCCACTGCTTTACATACCAGAACCTCCACCGCTTTACATACCAGAACCTCCACCGCTTTACATACCAGAACCTCCGCTGCTTTACATACCAGAACCTCCGCCGCTTTACATACCAGAACCTCCACCGCTTTACATACCAGAACCCCCACTGCTTTACATACCAGAACCTCCACTGCTTGACATACCAGTGAAGTGGTGGACAGTTATTTGGTTAAGAATGGCCACATGAGGAGTTCAGCCTAATGGCAGCATGATAAAGACTTTTATAATTCATGTGACGGTTGTTCCATGTCTGTGGCAGTATTGATATAGTCCCGAAGGCTGGAAACACAGAACCAACATGCATGTACTACATGCCTGTGCTACATGCATGTACAGCATGTATGTACAACATGCATGTACAACAGGCATGTACAACATGTAATGTACAACATGTATGTACGACTTGTATGTAAAGCCAATTGTTTGCAAACGAGTCAAAGAAACACACCTATGATTTGCAATACCATACAAATTAATCTAGAAAACAAACACAGATCATAAATCAAAGAACTAATACATTAATGAATACCCAGATAATACATGAATTAATACCCAGATACCTACATACATATACACATACATATATGAATACATGCATACATATATCAATACATGCATGCATACACGCGTAGTACATGACTACATTGCACAGTAGTACGAAGTACAAATAAACATTAAAAGCTGTGGGATTATTTTTGTGCCGTGCTGTATCAGTTCATGTGTGTATCAGTGTGACTACAGTCAGACAGCAGGAAGCAGAAATCCCTGTAAGTTGTGTATTTGTATTACCGGTGACGTCACTCGTTCCCTTTAACTGGACAACCGCCACACGAGGATGCTTCCAGATGAGACCTATAAGTTCCTTTATAATACTGGAGGGAGGCTACGCTCCCCTCCTTACAGGGTGTTTACACAAATTAGTAAATCATTAATTTTGTTTTGATTTTTAAAATCTGCAGTAAATGTAACATATTGCTCAGAGTTGGGGCTTAAAGCTGGTCTTTTTGTCTCAAAGGCTTCAGGGCCCTCCTCTCCTCCATCACGA
Organism: Lampris incognitus; assembly: GCF_029633865.1. NCBI lineage: Eukaryota > Metazoa > Chordata > Actinopteri > Lampriformes > Lampridae > Lampris > Lampris incognitus. Next base: position 4,772,135 of record NC_079214.1, on the reverse strand, counting down.
GAGCATCTCGAATTGCTGGTAGCCCCTCTTCGCTCACTGACGCCCCTTCTCCACTGCATGGTACCGGCTCAACGCGACTCTACTCTGTTCGACTCTACTCGCTTTACTTGATGGGATTTTGCTTTCCACTGCAGACAGTGTCAGGTAGTAGAATCCCCTCACGGCCAAGCCTGCTGGTCATCTGTGGGCGTGTTGACTTGTTTTTTTGGGGTTTTTTTTTTTTAAAATTTTACTAATATTCAAATAAATATACGTAAATTTATTTATATTTTATTTTGTTTATTTATTTATTTATTTATAGTGGTATTTTCATGTCACCTTTTAGTATGGGCTCAGCTCACTTGGAACCTCGATGAAGGTGGTACCAAAAAAAGTACCTGGTACCAGGTACTATCCCTAACTTTTGCCCAATGGAAAACCACAAAAAGCGAGTAGAGTCGAGCTGAGTCGAGCTGAGTCGAGGCGAGTCAAGTCGAGCTGAGTCGAGGCGAGTCAAGTTGAGCTGAGTCGAGCTGAGTCGAGTCGAGCTGAGCCGAGCCGGCATCATGATGCAGTGGAAAAGGGGCATTATAAGTTACGGAGCTCCTTCCTACGCCTGCTGTGTAGTGAGATGTCTACGAAGGTACAGTTTGGTTCCCGCCTAACAGATGACACAACCCCTGTCGTCGATAAGACCTGACTGATACGCTGCTGTTTCACGGGAATATCTTTATATGTGCACTGTGGTCTTAAGATACACCTCACGCAAAGTTGTTGACAGTCAAGACAAGTGTCAAAATAAAAGCCCTCGACAGGAAGTATTCACTGACTGCACCTATTGACAGTTGACACCAGAGAACCGGGTACTCTTGTATTGCAAGTTTGGAAGAGAATTGGATTTATTCTGGTGTAGGAGCAGTATTCCGGGATATATGCCAGTCCAGATTTGACCAGCCGGATGTTACTCAGCCATCCTTCCCTGGCCATGGTGGGTAAATGGCACCGTGTCAAGACGCTGATCACAAAACCAGCCAACGGTCCAGTTAGCTGAACTTAGCTTAGCTTATCCTTAACCCAAGCCTGCTGGCCTTATCTGAGCAAAACCAAACAGCCAACCACTTATCTTGTCAGCTGAACCCATCTCTTAGTCAGGCCTGTTTGTTTGCTCTAATCTGACCATCTCTCCATCTCTCATTCATCCATTTTTAAACACTCACCCCGCGGTTCCTTCGCCTGACCCTAAGTGCTATGCTGTATGGTGCAAATGGCCATGAATTTAGCTCAGGGCGATGCAGATACTCTGAGCACTTCCTAAGACACCTTGGGAAAGAGGGAAGAGCAAAGGGAAGGGGGGAAAAAAGAGCCGGGAGAGAAAAGGCAGACAAGTGGTGAAACTCCTCTGTATTTCATTTAGTCTTCCATAATTCATTTGGAAATGAGCCTCAGATGATGTAAATCTGTTCAGAGATACCCTCTTTTCCAAGTCTTTACCCTTAAATGTCTCTGTGGTTGAAGTGTCCTAAGGCAGTTTGGACCCGCCAGTGCTACCACTACCCCCCCCCTCTCCCCAAACCCCTTAATAAATCATTATGGAGCAGAGCAGCACTTATCAGGCCAGTTGGAGCCCTTTAATGAGCGCAGGGACCACGACTCCGCACACCCCCAGAAATATTTTATTAAGGGTGCATTTGAAAACACCGCATCCGTTCAAGATGTATGACCACGTTGGTGAGACCCCAGAATTTTATCTGCATGGCAAATAGCCGGTGCTGTGCCACGAGATCGCCCGTGAGATACTGCACACACTGGTTTTTAGCTCCTCATGCTGATCTGGTCAAGTCGGTCTGGCCTCGGTTGGACTGATTCAGAGGCCAGTGCTGAATGCTCTCTCTACGGGGCTTACGACCTTTGCCCTCATACTCTAGATGTGATGGCTCCGCAGAGGACCCAACTTCCATACACAGGGGTCAAGACTCCTGGGTTACAATGTATACCGACTAGCTGCGAATAGCTGTAAGTAGTGATTGATAAATAGGTAATAGGGCACTTACAAGCTCCTACAACACACTTGGTAACATTAGCAGTTGCTTAGAAATATTAATAATCATCTTATAATCTTTAAATGATTGTTAATGATAGTATTACAAGTTCCAAGATCAAGTTTAGACAGAAAGTCCAACATGGATCAGGTTAGGACAACTCTTTTGGTCTAGACAGTCTAGGTTGGTTGAGATAAAAAGAAGAATACATTAGATAACAACATTACAGGATATGTTAATGAGATGGTTATTAAATGTAGATAAAAAGAAGAATACATTAGATAACAACATTACAGGATATGTTAATGAGATGGTTATTACAGACAGTGTGAAGCATCATTCACAGCCTATCTGGTTTCTGTACTATGAGGTACTTCCGGGTAAAACAGGATATTAGGGCGGGGCAAAGCTTAGGGAGAGATGTGATTTGATTGGACGATGCAAAATGTTTGATGACATGATTGGTTGAATTGTCTCCCGCTTGGACATGGAGACACAATCACAAAAGTTGACTTATGAGGAGGTAAGCTGATTACATTTTGATCTGAAAGAAAATTTAAAAAAATGTATATGATTTTTTTTGCCATAAATTGTTGAATAGGTGCACGATATGACTGGGGGTTTTAAGAGCTTATGAGTTTCCTATTACTCACTTATTTATCAATATTTACAGCTTTTCATTATAAAATGTTACCAAGTTATGAACTGTTCAACACTCCAGCCAAATATACTTTGATCAGGAAATATATTTTGATCAGGAAATATACTTGGATCAGGAAATGTACTTTGATCAGGAAATATATTTTGATCAGGAAATATACTTGGATCAGGAAATATACTTTGATCAGGAAATATATTTTGATCAGGAAATATACTTAGATCAGGAAATATACTTGGATCAGGAAATATACTTTGATCGGGAAATATATTTTGATCAGGAAATATACTTTGATCAGGAAATATACTTGAATCAGGAAATATATTTTGATCAGGAAATATATTTTGATCAGGAAATATACTTGGATCAGGAAATGTACTTTGATCAGGAAATATATTTTGATCAGGAAATATACTTGGCTCAGGAAATATATTTTGATCAAGAAATATACTTTGATCAGGAAATATACTTGGATCAGGAAATGTACTGACTCAGGAAATATATTTTGATCAGGAAATATACTTTGATCAGGAAATATACTTGGATCAGGAAATATACTTTGATCAGGAAATATATTTTGATCAAGAAATATACTTTGATCAGGAAATATATTTTGATCAGGAAATATACTTGGCTCAGGAAATATATTTTGATCAGGAAATATACTTTGATCAGGAAATATATTTTGATCAAGAAATATACTTGGATCAGGAAATATACTTTGATCAGGAAATATACTTGGATCAGGTGATGATCCAGCCTCGAAATTTGTCAATTTGAACGTGTCAGACGTGTTTATGGAAAACACAGGAAGAGCAGCTGTTCTTTATCACCGTTTTGCTGGAAGAGTGAAATACACTTTTGATTTCGCGGTACAGTAGCGTGTGTTGGCTGCGACAGCTCTTTTTTCTTTCTTTTTTTTTGTCCCTTGAAAAGTACAGTTGTTCTCATGTAACTTTCTACACTTAAGTGTAGGGTTGAAAGCGAGAGAGAGAGAGGCAGCGAGAGAGAGAGAGAGACAGCGAGAGAGAGAGAGAGAGAGAGACAGCGAGAGAGACGTCCTTACCAAGTACAGGCTCACTGACCACAGTCCAGCCATTGAAAAGGACAGACACACAACATCTTGGCTACCAAAAGAGCAAAGACTATGTGGTCCCTGTACGGCAGGTGAGGTGGAGACAGAGATGCACTTCCTGCTAAATTGTGAGACATTCCAGAACACAAGAGAAAATTGAAAACCAGATTCCAAATATTCTGCTCCAGGATGAGAAAGAAGAATGGCCTCGTATTTTAGGAGAGGGTCAAAGGTCACACCTTGCAGCACAATATGTGTCAGAATGCCGTAGCCTAAGGGTCAGAGAGTGACCAAAACACTGTCAGTTGCTGTTCAAGAGCTGTTCTATGTTTCTGCCAGTTCTACCTATTCCTCTTTCCTCTTTCCTTTTGTTTTGTTTGTTTTTGGTTCTCTATTGACCTGTTTCACCGTCACCTGCTTTGGCAACATTGTAATTAATGCAGTCATGCCAACAAAGCATCACTGAATTGAATTAAGTTGAACTGAGAGACAGACAGACAGACAGAGACAGACAGACAGGTTAAGTCCAGTCTTCTTTGATGCAGACTGTCATTAAAGGGATGCAGAGGCTCTCATCCGTGGCGGGGAAACACCCGACCCGGGATAACAGCGAGTACATTGTCAACGCATAATTTTTTTAATAAGTTGGAAAATTGCTTAGACCACCGAACAAAGGAGCGCGAGGCACGAGGCGCTCCGAATAAAAGGTGAGAAAGTCTTTTCTTTCATTTCTTTTAAGTTCCCGGCATCCAAGACTGGAGCAGGCTAGTATTAAAAAAATCATTACGTGCCCGTTTCATCCGAGTCTTCCTTCCCCGGCACAAAAACACTGAGCTGATTAAAGATGAGACCAACCAAATAAAGCTGCCTCTCTCCTTCCTCCTCCTCCTCCTCCTCCTCCTCCTCGACTTCTGCTCCTAATGGAAACTCTGCCCCGAGCTCGTTTACTCAGGAACAGATGGATATAAATGTTTAAAAATTTGGCCAAAATAAGAAGCGCGAAAGAAAGAGAAGAAAATGGAATGGCAGGAAGAAAAGGGCAGGTAATCTGAGAAAGATTTTAATCTTAATAATTGATAAAGTCATCTCTCAAATCCCCATCTTCTTCTTCTTCTTCTTCTTTCTCCCTGCTGACTGGTGTTTGATGAAGACGCGGGCTCTCTGTCTGCGAGGCAGCAGCAGCAGCAGCAGCTAGATGTGGTCACCGTGCCGTGTAGATGGCTCTCAGATAAAACCAGTATGAGACACTAACCAGGGCGGGTGGGAAACAGCATTAGCCGGGCCAGGCGGCATGCGGGGGAGCACGGCTGGGCCAGAAACAAGGTTAGCATGGAAAGAGAGGCCCCGGGGACCCCGGGCGAGGCATTGACTCCGATTCTACACTGATTGTACATCGAAGGTCACGGGGTTAGCGGCGGGGCGGGCCCCGAATACATTATCTCATGGGGTCTATATGACTGGTGTGTACTGTATGCTGATAATGTGCTTTCATATGTCTCTACCTGCTGCAAATCCAAGACAAAACAGGTGCGAGGATGTTCCCTTTCCTCCCCCCGAGGCTCGCTGTTTAGTCTGACCTGCTCTCACACACCGAACGATTGTGTGCAACTCATCTGCCGCTCCTGAAACCTGTCGTGAAGCGAGAGAGGCGCTCAGGTCACCGCATATTTACTTAGTCTGTAGTCTGTAATACCCAGTGGCGTCTTAGTGGGGGGGGGGCCTAGCAGGGCCCAGAAGGGGGGGTGGCCCTCGGGAAGCCTGGAATTAAGTTTGCTTTGGTTTGCACATTTTTATTTCCAACTAATTAGTGTCATAACTTCCGTTCAAATTGGCTCAATACATCGGTTGAGGGACTTAAAGAAAATAGTGGAGGCTCTCCGAGGCCCCTCTCACCCCTCTCCGAGGCCCCTCTCACCCCTTACAAAAGGAGCAAAATGGTTTAGTCCGCCCCTCGCGAGCGTCTCTCAGTGCAGCTCATGTAGTCCTGTCGCGAGTGGCTGCTGATGCAAGCCCGAGCACAGAGTCACGTCTTCCCCAAAGAAGGCAAAGTCTGGTCTCCAGGAAAGAAAAGAAAAAAGGAAAGGGAGAGAAGGCAAAACGAGGGAGATGTTGAGTAATTCCTTCTAAAAGACAGGTGAGCTAGGATAGGTGTGCAAGATAGTTAAGTTAGGTTGAAATGGGTTAATGTACTGGGATTGTAAATAAGATACAGTATGCTAGAACTGAAAAAAGTGATGTGTGAGAGACAAAAGAGGAAAGGGGCCCACAGACACTGCTTATGTATAGGGCCCAGAATTTGGTGCTACACCCCTGGTGATCCCGGGTGGGTTTCTTGAGAAACGGCAGATGCACGGGCAGTATTGTACCAGACAGGGGTGTTGTGATGTGCGGTGTTGTACGTGGTGGCATCTCTCATTCTTTCTGCACAGGACGGGTCCGGCGTGTCAGAAATAAACACCGATAAACGCTGAAAGCCGAGCACTCTCTCGCCGTGTTTCCGGTGGACGTGTTTTTCTTGAAATCACTTGAACATGAATTGGTGGTTCATAAAGACAGAGGGGGGCAGAGAGCGCGAGCTGCAGCCCTCCACAGCTCTCTGATTTCCTTTTAACTCGTTGGTCTTGCAGGTTCCTGCGGCCCCTCGGGGTTCAGGCTCCTCTCAAAGTGGTTCTCCTCTCTCGAGGGCCTCTCCTCCATCACCAGCGGGCCAGGGCTCCTTTCCAGCCCACTGATCACATGCTTCCCCCGGCCAGGAGTCGTGGTGTTGACACCGTGTTTGAGGAAGCGTTCTGTGATAATGTCCCAGTATTGATCAGCTTTCTGGGGTGATAGCTGCTGGGGAATTGACCTGCATTGAGTCCAGACTGATGGCTGATGTGGACTAGAGGGTAGCTAGAGTAAGAAGTCATCTTCTGCTGCTAAGAGTCCAGCATTTGGGAGGTGTTGATGAATGGTGGGAGCAGCGGTAGAGCTGGTTGTGTTAGTTGTGGGGGTGATGGTCCCTCCTTCCCATCTGTAGTCCTGGGGGTCAAGTTCATCCAGTGGGTCTATGGGGGCCAGAGGTCTGGACGCCAAGTCCATCTGGATCAATCTGCATATAAAGGCCAGCTGACTGAGCGACCCGGTCCTGGTTAGTGATGAGAAAGTGGGCTGAAAGGGGGGTGGGGGATTTGGGAAATGGGATTTTCCCTTCCAAGCAGCAGAAAGCTGAACCGCCAGCCTCTGTGTCTGCTTCATGCAATGCACACTGATTTCCGAGGTCAACATCAAGGCCTGCGTCTCAACGCCAGGGCCTGTGTCTCAATGCCAGGACCTGCGTCTCAATGCCAGGACCTGTGTCTCAGTAAGTCAAGTTTATTTGACTAACGCATGTTAGTAAAACGGGTGACACAGCAGACCGGGGACCGTTAGGCTTGCACAAGAACGACTTACTGCACTGACGTGATGCTGCAGATTAAACTCAGTACCCAAATCCACAATCCAGCTGGTCCAGTTTAATGTCCAACTACTGCACACTTTTAATGTCCAGCTACTGCACACTTTTAATGTCCAGCTACTGCACGCTTTTAATGTCCAGCTACTGCACACTTTTAATGTCTTGCACACTTTTAATGTCCAACTACTGCACACTTTTAATGTCCAACTACTGCACACTTTTAATGTCCTGCACACTTTTAATGTCCAGCTACTGCACGCTTTTAATGTCCAGCTACTGCACGCTTTTAATGTCCAACTACTGCACACTTTTAATGGCCTGCACACTTTCAATGTCCAGCTACTGCACGCTTTTAATGTCCAGCTACTGCACACTTTTAATGTCCAACTACTGCACACTTTTAATGTCCAACTACTGCACACTTTTAATGTCCTGCACACTTTTAATGTCCAGCTACTGCACGCTTTTAATGTCCAGCTACTGCACGCTTTTAATGTCCTGCACACTTTCAATGTCCAGCTACTGCACGCTTTTAATGTCCAGCTACTGCACGCTTTTAATGTCCTGCACACTTTTAATGTCCAACTACTGCACGCTTTTAATGTCCAGCTACTGCACACTTTTAATGTCCTGCACACTTTTAATGTCCAACTACTGCACACTTTTAATGTCCTGCACACTTTCAATGTCCAGCTACTGCACGCTTTTAATGTCCAGCTACTGCACGCTTTTAATGTCCTGCACACTTTCAATGTCCAGCTACTGCACGCTTTTAATGTCCAACTACTGCACGCTTTTAATGTCCTGCACACTTTTAATGTCCAGCTACTGCACACTTTTAATGTCCAGCTACTGCACTCTTTTAATGTCCAGCTACTGCACTCTTTTAATGTCCAACTACTGCACACTTTTAATGTCCAGCTACTGCACACTTTTAATGTCCAACTACTGCACACTTTTAATGTCCAGCTACTGCACACTTTTAATGTCCAGCTACTGCACACTTTTAATGTCCAGCTACTGCACACTTTTAATGTCCAACTACTGCACTCTTTTAATGTCCAGCTACTGCACACTTTTAATGTCCTGCACACTTTTAATGTCCAGCTACTGCACGCTTTTAATGTCCTGCACGCTTTTAATGTCCAGCTACTGCATGCTTTTAATGTCCGGCTACTGCACACTTTTAATGTCCAACTACTGCACGCTTTTAATGTCCAGCTACTGCATGCTTTTAATGTCCAGCTACTGCATGCTTTTAATGTCCAACTACTGCACGCTTTTAATGTCCAACTACTGCACACTTTTAATGTCCAACTACTGCACGCTTTTAATGGCCAACTACTGCACACTTTTAATGTCCAGCTACTGCATGCTTTTAATGTCCAGCTACTGCATGCTTTTAATGTCCAGCTACTGCACGCTTTTAATGTCCTGCACACTTTCAATGTCCAGCTACTGCACGCTTTTAATGTCCAGCTACTGCACGCTTTTAATGTCCTGCACACTTTTAATGTCCAACTACTGCACGCTTTTAATGTCCAGCTACTGCACACTTTTAATGTCCTGCACACTTTTAATGTCCAACTACTGCACACTTTTAATGTCCTGCACACTTTCAATGTCCAGCTACTGCACGCTTTTAATGTCCAGCTACTGCACGCTTTTAATGTCCTGCACACTTTCAATGTCCAGCTACTGCACGCTTTTAATGTCCAACTACTGCACGCTTTTAATGTCCTGCACACTTTTAATGTCCAGCTACTGCACACTTTTAATGTCCAGCTACTGCACTCTTTTAATGTCCAGCTACTGCACTCTTTTAATGTCCAACTACTGCACACTTTTAATGTCCAGCTACTGCACACTTTTAATGTCCAACTACTGCACACTTTTAATGTCCAGCTACTGCACACTTTTAATGTCCAGCTACTGCACACTTTTAATGTCCAGCTACTGCACACTTTTAATGTCCAACTACTGCACTCTTTTAATGTCCAGCTACTGCACACTTTTAATGTCCTGCACACTTTTAATGTCCAGCTACTGCACGCTTTTAATGTCCTGCACGCTTTTAATGTCCAGCTACTGCATGCTTTTAATGTCCGGCTACTGCACACTTTTAATGTCCAACTACTGCACGCTTTTAATGTCCAGCTACTGCATGCTTTTAATGTCCAGCTACTGCATGCTTTTAATGTCCAACTACTGCACGCTTTTAATGTCCAACTACTGCACACTTTTAATGTCCAACTACTGCACGCTTTTAATGGCCAACTACTGCACACTTTTAATGTCCAGCTACTGCATGCTTTTAATGTCCAGCTACTGCATGATTTTAATGTCCAACTACTGCACGCTTTTAATGTCCAACTACTGCACACTTTTAATGTCCAACTACTGCACGCTTTTAATGGCCAACTACTGCACACTTTTAATGTCCAACTACTGCACACTTTTAATGTCCAGCTACTGCACACTTTTAATGTCCAGCTACTGCACACTTTTAATGTCCAACTACTGCACACTTTTAATGTCCAGCTACTGCATGCTTTTAATGTCCAGCTACTGCACACTTTTAATGTCCTGCACACTTTTAATGTCCAGCTACTGCACGCTTTTAATGTCCAACTACTGCACACTTTTAATGTCCAACTACTGCACGCTTTTAATGTCCAACTACTGCACACTTTTAATGTCCAGCTACTGCACTCTTTTAATGTCCAACTACTGCACACTTTTAATGTCCAGCTACTGCACACTTTTAATGTCCAGCTACTGCACACTTTCAGCAATTTGCACGGCTGTCAGTAGCTGGTGTGTGTGTGTGTGTGAGAGAGACATGTGTGTGTCTGTGTGTGTGTGAGAGACGTGTGTGTGTGTGTGTGTGTGTGTGTGTGTGTGTGTGACTAGTGTGAGGCCTGTCCTGTGTGAGTGTGTGTGTCTGTGTGTGTGTGTGAGAGACGTGTGTGTGTGAGAGAGAGAGAGAGAGTTGAGGCCGGGCAGACGGCTGCCTCTCATATGCATCTCTTTTATTGTCCATTGTCTGCAAACACGCCTTGCCAGTCCTCCACGAGAGACCTTTGACCTTTGACCCCTCCTCCGTCTCCTCCGTCCACCCCCAGCTGCCCCGTCGTCCAGCGCACATGCAAACACCGAGCAGATGCGGGGCGGCTGAGGGTGCTTCTGAACCAGCAAAGCATTTTCATATTTAAACCCAAACCAAGTGGCAGGGAGCTCCTCCGTAGGCCAGCACGTAGCAGGTGGTCACATGGTCGCAACCGTCGCCAGTTCGGTTCCAGCCGGTGACCTTTGTTTTGCAAGCCATACGTCTCTCTGTCGCCCATTTCCTGTCTGCCTCGTCACTGTCTAATAAAGGTTAAAAAAGAAGAGGTAAAAAAAAAAAAGTAGCAGCACGTGGCCGTGTGAAGTCGTGTCATTTCCTTTTTTGTGGAAATGGAGTGTGTGGGGGGGGGAGGGGGGGGAGGAGGGGGGGGGGTTCTCAAAATGCCCTTGTTCCAGCCGAAAGCCATGAGTCATAGGTCATGTGCGTGTTTCTGTGCGAGTGGGCGCATGTGTGCGCGCGCCTTAGTGTGTGTGGCCAGGCGTGAGTGTGCGTTGTGGGTGCGCATGAATCTGGCTATTTTTGTTCCCAGGCGAGACAAAGCGTCTCCCCCCCCCCCCCCCTGTCACTCCCCCGTCACTGCACAGGCCCGAGTGTGTGTGAGTGTGTGAGTGTGTGATCAATCTCACGTGGACCAGTCGTGGTGTCACAGTAGCAGTGGATCTGACTCTCCCTCTCCCTCTCTCTCTCTCTCTCTCTCTCTCTCTCTCTCTCTCTCTCCCCCCCTCCACCTCTCCCTCATCTCGGTCTCTCTCTGTTCTTTTGCTGGGATCCATCCTTCCTCTTCCTCCGGCTGTGGGACAGTAGAGGTGTCCAGTCTAGAAGTGAGCCCAGAGCGCGGGTCTTTCTGGATGATAATTAATTCAGACCGGGCTGGACGAGTGCTGTCGCCGCCGCCGCCGCCGCTGGACGGACCGCTGCACACAGGTACCGCTCTGTTTCCCTGTCACCTGAGCTCGGCTGTCTGCTGACCGCCACGCTTTAGTCTGCTGTCTCACCCCCTCTCTCTCCCTGTCTGTCTGTGTCTGTCTGTTTGTCTCACCCCCTCTCTCTCTCTGTCTGTCTGTGTCTGTCTGTTTGTCTCACCCACTCTCTCTCTCTCGCTCTCTCTCTCGCTGTCTGTCTGTGTCTGCTGTCTGTCTCACTCTCGCTCTCTCTCTCTCTCACCCACTCTCTCTCTCGCTCGCTCGCTCTCACTCTCTCTGTCTGTGTCTGTCTGTCTCTCTCTCTCGCTGTCTGTCTGTCTGTCGCTCTATCTGTCAAATTCAAATTGCTTTATTGGCATGACCATAACAAAACACAGTATTGCTAAAGCATTGTACACATGGCACGTTAACAAATAGGCACACAGGAAGAAGACAATAATATATAGTACACGTAATACTTAAACAGAAGGTGACTTCAAACCGAGGCCTGATGCAGATCAGCAGGTCATTCTGAGTCTCTCATGTGGTGGCAGGCCAGACACAACCTGTCCTGCAAGAACACAACTTTCTTTCATTTCCCTCAGGATCATTTTTATTTTATCCTTATCGGATTTAATACATTGTGGGTGTTTATTGCTGAATTTTGGGAAAATTTGTTCCCTGATAAGTGGAATGTTGGACACTGTGAGGAAGTGCTGCTCCGTCTCTGCAGCACTTCCTCCTCCTCACTGTTGGCACCGTCACTCCTCTTCTGGCAGCCATGTTTTCTGATATCTGCCTGTTTCTATGGTCAGGCTATGAGTCTCAGTCTGTACTGTGTTACCATGTGTCTGTGTTTCTATGGCCAGGCTATGAGTCTCAGTCTGTACTGTGTTACCATGTGTCTGTGTTTCTATGGCCAGGCTATGAGTCTCAGTCTGTACTGTGTTACCATGTGTCTGTGTTTCTATGGCCAGGCTATGAGTCTCAGTCTGTACTGTGTTACCATGTGTCTGTGTCTCTATGGCCAGGCTATGAGCCTCAGTCTGTACTGTGTTACCATGTGTCTGTGTTTCTATGGCCAGGCTATGAGTCTCAGTCTGTACTGTGTTACCATGTGTCTGTGTCTCTATGGCCAGGCTATGAGTCTCAGTCTGTACTGTGTTACCATGTGTCTGTGTCTCTATGGCCAGGCTATGAGCCTCAGTCTGTACTGTGTTAACATGTGTCTGTGTTTCTATGGCCAGGCTATGAGTCTCAGTCTGTACTGTGTTACCATGTGTCTGTGTCTCTATGGCCAGGCTATGAGTCTCAGTCTGTACTGTGTTACCATGTGTCTGTGTTTCTATGGCCAGGCTATGAGTCTCAGTCTGTACTGTGTTACCATGTGTCTGTGTTTCTATGGTCAGGCTATGAGTCTCAGTCTGTACTGTGTTACCATATGTCTGTGTTTCTATGGCCAGGCTATGAGTCTCAGTCTGTACTGTGTTACCATGTGTCTGTGTCTCTATGGCCAGGCTATGAGTCTCAGTCTGTACTGTGTTACCATGTGTCTGTGTTTCTATGGCCAGGCTATGAGTCTCAGTCTGTACTGTGTTACCATGTGTCTGTGTCTCTATGGCCAGGCTATGAGCCTCAGTCTGTACTATGTTACCATGTGTCTGTGTTTCTATGGCCAGGCTATGAGTCTCAGTCTGTACTGTGTTACCATGTGTCTGTGTTTCTATGGCCAGGCTATGAGTCTCAGTCTGTACTGTGTTACCATGTGTCTGTGTTTCTATGGCCAGGCTATGAGTCTCAGTCTGTACTGTGTTACCATGTGTCTGTGTTTCTATGGCCAGGCTATGAGTCTCAGTCTGTACTGTGTTACCATGTGTCTGTGTTTCTATGGCCAGGCTATGAGTCTCAGTCTGTACTGTGTTACCATGTGTCTGTGTCTCTATGGCCAGGCTATGAGCCTCAGTCTGTACTGTGTTACCATGTGTCTGTGTTTCTATGGCCAGGCTATGAGCCTCAGTCTGTACTGTGTTACCATGTGTCTGTGTTTCTATGGCCAGGCTATGAGTCTCAGTCTGTACTGTGTTACCATGTGTCTGTGTTTCTATGGCCAGGCTATGAGTCTCAGTCTGTACTGTGTTACCATGTGTCTGTGTTTCTATGGCCAGGCTATGAGCCTCAGTCTGTACTGTGTTACCATGTGTCTGTGTTTCTATGGCCAGGCTATGAGTCTCAGTCTGTACTGTGTTACCATGTGTCTGTGTCTCTATGGCCAGGCTATGAGTCTCAGTCTGTACTGTGTTACCATGTGTCTGTGTCTCTATGGCCAGGCTATGAGCCTCAGTCTGTACTGTGTTAACATGTGTCTGTGTTTCTATGGCCAGGCTATGAGTCTCAGTCTGTACTGTGTTACCATGTGTCTGTGTCTCTATGGCCAGGCTATGAGTCTCAGTCTGTACTGTGTTACCATGTGTCTGTGTTTCTATGGTCAGGCTATGAGTCTCAGTCTGTACTGTGTTACCATATGTCTGTGTTTCTATGGCCAGGCTATGAGTCTCAGTCTGTACTGTGTTACCATGTGTCTGTGTCTCTATGGCCAGGCTATGAGCCTCAGTCTGTACTGTGTTACCATGTGTCTGTGTTTCTATGGCCAGGCTATGAGTCTCAGTCTGTACTGTGTTACCATGTGTCTGTGTCTCTATGGCCAGGCTATGAGTCTCAGTCTGTACTGTGTTACCATGTGTCTGTGTCTCTATGGCCAGGCTATGAGTCTCAGTCTGTACTGTGTTACCATGTGTCTGTGTTTCTATGGCCAGGCTATGAGTCTCAGTCTGTACTGTGTTACCATGTGTCTGTGTCTCTATGGCCAGGCTATGAGTCTCAGTCTGTACTGTGTTACCATGTGTCTGTGTTTCTATGGCCAGGCTATGAGCCTCAGTCTGTACTGTGTTACCATGTGTCTGTGTTTCTATGGCCAGGCTATGAGTCTCAGTCTGTACTGTGTTACCATGTGTCTGTGTCTCTATGGCCAGGCTATGAGCCTCAGTCTGTACTGTGTTACCATGTGTCTGTGTCTCTATGGCCAGGCTATGAGCCTCAGTCTGTACTGTGTTACCATGTGTCTGTGTTTCTATGGTCAGGCTATGAGCCTCAGTCTGTACTGTGTTACCATGTGTCTGTGTTTCTATGGCCAGGCTATGAGCCTCAGTCTGTACTGTGTTATCATGTGTCTGTGTTTCTATGGTCAGGCTATGAGTCTCAGTCTGTACTGTGTTACCATGTGTCTGTGTTTCTATGGCCAGGCTATGAGTCTCAGTCTGTACTGTGTTACCATGTGTCTGTGTTTCTATGGTCAGGCTATGAGCCTCAGTCTGTACTGTGTTACCATGTGTCTGTGTTTCTATGGCCAGGCTATGAGCCTCAGTCTGTACTGTGTTACCATGTGTCTGTGTTTCTATGGCCAGGCTATGAGCCTCAGTCTGTACTGTGTTACCATGTGTCTGTGTTTCTATGGCCAGGCTATGAGCCTCAGTCTGTACTGTGTTACCATGTGTCTGTGTTTCTATGGCCAGGCTATGAGCCTCAGTCTGTACTGTGTTACCATGTGTCTGTGTCTCTATGGCCAGCCTATGAGCCTCAGTCTGTACTGTGTTACCATGAGTCTGTGTTTCTATGGCCAGGCTATGAGCCTCAGTCTGTACTGTGTTACCATGTGTCTGTGTTTCTATGGCCAGGCTATGAGCCTCAGTCTGTACTGTGTTACCATGTGTCTGTGTTTCTATGGCCAGGCTATGAGCCTCAGTCTGTACTGTGTTACCATGTGTCTGTGTTTCTATGGCCAGGCTATGAGTCTCAGTCTGTACTGTGTTTCCATGTGTCTGTGTCTCTATGGCCAGGCTATGAGTCTCAGTCTGTACTGTGTTACCATGTGTCTGTGTTTCTATGGCCAGGCTATGAGTCTCAGTCTGTACTGTGTTACCATGTGTCTGTGTTTCTATGGCCAGGCTATGAGTCTCAGTCTGTACTGTGTTACCATGTGTCTGTGTTTCTATGGCCAGGCTATGAGTCTCAGTCTGTACTGTGTTACCATGTGTCTGTGTTTCTATGGTCAGGCTATGAGCCTCAGTCTGTACTGTGTTACCATGTGTCTGTGTTTCTATGGCCAGGCTATGAGTCTCAGTCTGTACTGTGTTACCATGTGTCTGTGTTTCTATGGCCAGGCTATGAGTCTCAGTCTGTACTGTGTTACCATGTGTCTGTGTTTCTATGGCCAGGCTATGAGTCTCAGTCTGTACTGTGTTACCATGTGTCTGTGTTTCTATGGCCAGGCTATGAGTCTCAGTCTGTACTGTGTTACCATGTGTCTGTGTTTCTATGGCCAGGCTATGAGTCTCAGTCTGTACTGTGTTACCATGTGTCTGTGTTTCTATGGTCAGGCTATGAGCCTCAGTCTGTACTGTGTTACCATGTGTCTGTGTTTCTATGGCCAGGCTATGAGCCTCAGTCTGTACTGTGTTACCATGTGTCTGTGTTTCTATGGCCAGGCTATGAGCCTCAGTCTGTACTGTGTTACCATGTGTCTGTGTTTCTATGGCCAGGCTATGAGCCTCAGTCTGTACTGTGTTACCATGTGTCTGTGTTTCTATGGCCAGGCTATGAGCCTCAGTCTGTACTGTGTTACCATGTGTCTGTGTCTCTATGGCCAGCCTATGAGCCTCAGTCTGTACTGTGTTACCATGAGTCTGTGTTTCTATGGCCAGGCTATGAGCCTCAGTCTGTACTGTGTTACCATGTGTCTGTGTTTCTATGGCCAGGCTATGAGCCTCAGTCTGTACTGTGTTACCATGTGTCTGTGTTTCTATGGCCAGGCTATGAGCCTCAGTCTGTACTGTGTTACCATGTGTCTGTGTTTCTATGGCCAGGCTATGAGTCTCAGTCTGTACTGTGTTTCCATGTGTCTGTGTCTCTATGGCCAGGCTATGAGTCTCAGTCTGTACTGTGTTACCATGTGTCTGTGTTTCTATGGCCAGGCTATGAGTCTCAGTCTGTACTGTGTTACCATGTGTCTGTGTTTCTATGGCCAGGCTATGAGTCTCAGTCTGTACTGTGTTACCATGTGTCTGTGTTTCTATGGCCAGGCTATGAGTCTCAGTCTGTACTGTGTTACCATGTGTCTGTGTTTCTATGGTCAGGCTATGAGCCTCAGTCTGTACTGTGTTACCATGTGTCTGTGTTTCTATGGCCAGGCTATGAGTCTCAGTCTGTACTGTGTTACCATGTGTCTGTGTTTCTATGGCCAGGCTATGAGTCTCAGTCTGTACTGTGTTACCATGTGTCTGTGTTTCTATGGCCAGGCTATGAGTCTCAGTCTGTACTGTGTTACCATGTGTCTGTGTTTCTATGGCCAGGCTATGAGTCTCAGTCTGTACTGTGTTACCATGTGTCTGTGTTTCTATGGCCAGGCTATGAGTCTCAGTCTGTACTGTGTTACCATGTGTCTGTGTTTCTATGGCCAGGCTATGAGTCTCAGTCTGTACTGTGTTACCATGTGTCTGTGTTTCTATGGCCAGGCTATGAGTCTCAGTCTGTACTGTGTTACCATGTGTCTGTGTTTCTATGGCCAGGCTATGAGCCTCAGTCTGTACTGTGTTACCATGTGTCTGTGTTTCTATGGCCAGGCTATGAGCCTCAGTCTGTACTGTGTTACCATATGTCTGTGTTTCTATGGCCAGGCTATGAGTCTCAGTCTGTACTGTGTTACCATGTGTCTGTGTTTCTATGGCCAGGCTATGAGCCTCAGTCTGTACTGTGTTACCATGTGTCTGTGTTTCTATGGCCAGGCTATGAGCCTCAGTCTGTACTATGTTACCATGTGTCTGTGTTTCTATGGCCAGGCTATGAGCCTCAGTCTGTACTATGTTACCATGTGTCTGTGTTTCTATGGCCAGGCTATGAGCCTCAGTCTGTACTGTGTTACCATGTGTCTGTGTCTCTATGGCCAGGCTATGAGCCTCAGTCTGTACTGTGTTACCATATGTCTGTGTTTCTATGGCCAGGCTATGAGTCTCAGTCTGTACTGTGTTACCATGTGTCTGTGTTTCTATGGCCAGGCTATGAGCCTCAGTCTGTACTGTGTTACCATGTGTCTGTGTTTCTATGGCCAGGCTATGAGCCTCAGTCTGTACTATGTTACCATGTGTCTGTGTTTCTATGGCCAGGCTATGAGCCTCAGTCTGTACTATGTTACCATGTGTCTGTGTTTCTATGGCCAGGCTATGAGCCTCAGTCTGTACTGTGTTACCATGTGTCTGTGTCTCTATGGCCAGGCTACTAGCCTCAGTCTGTACTGTGTTACCATATGTCTGTGTTTCTATGGCCAGGCTATGAGCCTCAGTCTGTACTGTGTTACCGTGTGTCTGTGTTTCTATGGCCAGGCTATGAGCCTCAGTCTGTACTGTGTTAACATGTGTCTGTGTTTCTATGGCCAGGCTATGAGCCTCAGTCTGTACTGTGTTACCATGTGTCTGTGTTTCTATGGCCAGGCTATGAGCCTCAGTCTGTACTGTGTTACCATGTGTCTGTGTTTCTATGGCCAGGCTATGAGCCTCAGTCTGTACTGTGTTACCATGTGTCTGTGTTTCTATGGCCAGGCTATGAGTCTCAGTCTGTACTGTGTTTCCATGTGTCTGTGTTTCTATGGCCAGGCTATGAGTCTCAGTCTGTACTGTGTTACCATGTGTCTGTGTTTCTATGGCCAGGCTATGAGTCTCAGTCTGTACTGTGTTACCATGTGTCTGTGTTTCTATGGCCAGGCTATGAGTCTCAGTCTGTACTGTGTTACCATGTGTCTGTGTTTCTATGGCCAGGCTATGAGTCTCAGTCTGTACTGTGTTACCATGTGTCTGTGTTTCTATGGCCAGGCTATGAGTCTCAGTCTGTACTGTGTTACCATGTGTCTGTGTTTCTATGGCCAGGCTATGAGTCTCAGTCTGTACTGTGTTACCATGTGTCTGTGTTTCTATGGCCAGGCTATGAGCCTCAGTCTGTACTGTGTTACCATGTGTCTGTGTTTCTATGGCCAGGCTATGAGCCTCAGTCTGTACTATGTTACCATGTGTCTGTGTTTCTATGGCCAGGCTATGAGCCTCAGTCTGTACTGTGTTACCATATGTCTGTGTTTCTATGGCCAGGCTATGAGTCTCAGTCTGTACTGTGTTACCATGTGTCTGTGTTTCTATGGCCAGGCTATGAGCCTCAGTCTGTACTGTGTTACCATGTGTCTGTGTTTCTATGGCCAGGCTATGAGCCTCAGTCTGTACTATGTTACCATGTGTCTGTGTTTCTATGGCCAGGCTATGAGCCTCAGTCTGTACTATGTTACCATGTGTCTGTGTTTCTATGGCCAGGCTATGAGCCTCAGTCTGTACTGTGTTACAATGTGTCTGTGTCTCTATGGCCAGGCTACTAGCCTCAGTCTGTACTGTGTTACCATATGTCTGTGTTTCTATGGCCAGGCTATGAGCCTCAGTCTGTACTGTGTTACCGTGTGTCTGTGTTTCTATGGCCAGGCTATGAGCCTCAGTCTGTACTGTGTTAACATGTGTCTGTGTTTAATGTCAGTCACTGTGCTCAGGTAGGTTGCCACAGTGTACTGTCTTTTCAGGGCCAGATAGCATTGTATTTTACTTTGTGTGTGTGATTTTGTGTTCTAATAGGTGAGGTAATTTTGTGTCTGTTGTGTTATAACTTGGTTGACTCTGATAGTCCTGGTGTCAGACTGGTCCTGAGGCAGAACACTGCTTGGACTAGAGCAGAGCCTCAGGACCAGCTGAGTGAGGTGACCCTTGTCTTTGCTCATCTCTTGGCTCTGCAGGGCTTTGTGGTGGTAGGGGTGGGGCTCACTTTCTTTTAGATGAAGCCAATATTTAATTGATCGTTTTTGGATTTTCAATAATAATGGAAATCGGCCCAGTTCAGCTCTGCGGGCATTATTAGTTGTTGTCCTGTACACCTGCAGGATGCTTTTACAAAATTCAGTGTGTGCATTTTCAGTTGGATGTTTTTCCCATTGTTCAACGTTTATGTTTGTTCGTGGGCCCCACACTTCACTTCTATAGAGCAGAATGGGTTCTATAACCGATTGAAGTGATTTGAGCCAAATTAAAATTGGAATCTGAATGTGAATTTGTCTTTTGATTGTGTAGAATGCCCTGCATGCTTTCTCCCTCAGTTCCTTGGCTACTGGGTTGACATTTCCAGTGGAACTTATTTTCAAGCCTACATAATTATATTCCAAGCAGTTTTCTATTGGATGTGTTCCGATTGTAAAGTGATGTTTGTTCCTCTGACTTCTGGATCTTTTTTGAAATATCATTGTTTTGGTCTTTTTGATGTTAATTGCCAGGGCCCAGGTCTGACAGTAACATTCAAGTATGTTAAAACTTTGTTGAAGTCCGTCTTTTGTTGGACTTGACAGTATTAAATCATCTGCGTACAGCAGGAATTTGATCTCCAAGGTGTGAAGCGTAAGACCACGTGCTGTGGACTGTTCCAACATGGTGGCCAATTCAACAACACAATATAAATGTTGAACTGGGCAGGTGACAAACAGCAGCCTTGTCTCACCCCACGTTCTTGAGAAATAAATGATGTTCTCTTGTGTCCAGTCTTGATGCTGCACATGTTGTTAGTATACATGGGTTTTGTTAAGTCGTATGTGTTAGCCCCTACGCCACTTTGAAGTAGTTTGTAAAATAAACCAATGTGCCATATTGAAGTCAATGAAACATGCAAATATTTTGTTCTTATTTTGATAAACATATTTGTCGACTAGGGTGTGTAGGGTGTAAATATGGTCTGATGTGCGATGATGATGATGATGATGATGATGTCTCTCTCTCTCGTGCTTTCTCTCTCGCTCTCTCTATCTGTCTCCTTCACTCTCTCTTTCTGTCTGTCACTCTCACTCACTCAATTTCACTCATTCACTCACTTGCTCGCTCACTCACTATACGAAAGGTAGCAAACTAGTAAATACACACACACACACACACACACACACGCTGCTGAGTAACTTAAATATAGTGTGCAGGAGTGGGTGGGGCGGGGTGTGTGTGGGTTTACAGGTGGAGCGGTGGGTGCAGAGACGTGTTGTGTGCTCGCGGTGGCAGATGTCACGTGTTTGAAGTTGAAGTGGGTTGTGTTTCCGCTCTGGGCTGTAGAGCTGCTGCTGCACCTCTGATCGACTTTCTCAAAGGTTACAGCATTTGTTTTGTTTTCCCTCTTCTGTGATTTGGTGTATTTGATGTGTTCTTCTTTGCTGAGATAAAACACACACACACACACACACACACACACACACACACACATGCACACACACAATATGTGGATAACTCTGATGATTCTGAAGCAGTTAAAGCCGCTTGTCTGTTTTGTAGCTTTTTCACTTTTTCACCTCATTGTTTTCTGAGATGATTTAGATTTACAAACTGTGTGGCAGCTTTGGCTCTTCATTGTTTTATTTCATTTTTATCATCTCGTGAAATGGGGAGACGTCACAATTACGTTGTCTTAGTGGCATTTGTTGTTAAGAATCGTCAGTTACTACAATTTATAATGGATTCTGGTGCCTTTTGTTGACTTTTATTTGATGTAAATATCCATTACGTCTTCATGTGGGGACTCACGGTACAGCTAAATTCTCATGAGCTGCTGTGTGGGGCAGTGTGTTTGCTCAGCATACGTAGTAATACTGTAATATTACTTACAGCAGACACCTTATACATTTAATCATTTGCAGTTAAGTTAAAGAAATATTGTCATGCAATAATATTAATAATATAATGTTATTTATATTATTAACGTTGTCATGTAATAGTAATAGTATAATATTAATTGTATTATTAATATTGTCATGCAAATGACAATATTCCTGAGTTTCTGCAGCAGGGCTTTCCTGGTTCAGTTCTCGGGGTCAGTTTGGAGCATCAGTCTGGACCCACGTGTGGGAGTCCTGCACGCTGGCAAACGGCCGTCACAGTTCGGAGGAAAGAAGAAAAGATGTTTCCTGTAACTGTCACTCATGCGTCCGTATTGGTTTCAAAAGGGTCGGCATAAGAATGTTGGAGAAAGGCTGTGAGATCTGGCAGTTCACCGCAGTCTTCATCACCACCTTTCTGCTGCCCCCTGAGAGCACAGCCAGCCGAACGTGTCGCCATAACGTATTCTAAGCACATTAGCACGCCATTAGGGGTCGAGAGTTGCTTATCAAGTCTGAACTTGTTTTAAACTTAATTCACCAGCCCGGAAAGGTTAATGGCTGACAAGTCAGACCCCTGCAGCATTGTCTTACAAACAGCCTTCAGTATATGATAACCTATAATCAATATCCCCAATTATGTGTCCGACCGAGGCCAGCGGCCGTGACCCGTGCCTCATGAAGGGAAACAGGATCTCTCTCCCGTTAT
>NC_079214.1:4744801-4750256 GCF_029633865.1 Lampris incognitus | reverse complement strand
CCGTTCACCTCCTGCACTGCTGCTTCAGGTTTCTGGGTCCTGCATGTGGTCCGACTGGACCTGGTCCGTTCACCTCCTCACTGCTGCTTCAGGTTTCTGTGTTGCAGCAGCGCATCAATCCGCCCCCCCCTCGTCTGCACAGCCAGCCGGATGCCCCCCTCATGTCAAGCCCTTCCGCCGGAAAGAGCACAAAACAACCAGAGAATTCATTTGAAACCATGAATATGAAGACTGAATTAAGTCAACACCATGACGTGCGTCCTCAGAAGGACGTGTGGACGATACCAAGGACCAGCAGAACAAACCCACAGCTCCCAGTGTCAGCTGGTCTCCCCATGACGCCTTCAGAATCTTATTTAATAATCCACTCAAATACAAATCATCATAATCATAATCATTATTATTATTATTATAGAAACAATAATAATATTAGTAATAATAGCAATAATAATACTCATCATCATAATAAGTATTATAATAGCAACAATATTATTAGTAATAATAATAATTATACAACATCAGCAATAATGATAACATCAATAACAACAACAACCACAACAATAATAACAATAAAAACGACGACAATAGCAATGATAATAAAATAATAATAATAATAATAACAATAATAATAATGTCAATAATGACAATGATAATAATAATAATAACAACAATAATAATAATAATAATAACACGAATAATAATAACAATAATAATAATAATAATATTAGAAATAATTCATAACTCTTTTTGTATTCCGTTTCAGGTTAAAGTCTAGTCGTTGGATACGTGTGGGATTTTTGGAAATGCTTAATTGTCTTTGCGGAGTAATTATTTTCGGGTCACGTGGCCACATCGTCGCTCCGCTGCTTTTCCCGCCAGCTCGGGTGTGATTGCTGTAATAACGGTAAAGAGCGTCGTCTGCCAGCATAATGAATATTAAATAGAGAGAATTAGCTCGTCGTTTCTGCTTCAATCATTCGCCAAATTCCTCAACAATTGGCCCACCGGCCAATTAACACCCGCCAATTAACAGCGGCCAATTAACAGCGGTGGCCTTCGGTCGAGACTCGTGACGCAGCCGCAAACACACCAACACAAACGAGACCAGCCTGCGCGTGGCCTTGAGGCCCGCAGAAGGGCCCTGTGTGCGTGTGCGTGTGTTTGTGCGTGTTTGCGTGTGTGTTTGTGCGTGTGTGCGTGCGTGTGTGTGTGTGACGGACAGACCTGCGTGTGTTGGCTACCCGGCTGGTTCCTTTTATGGATGGGAAAACCAAACCCCAAAAGGCAGCGCGTGTATTTGAACAATGACAGCAATATTAAAATGTCTTTATTAATTAATGGACACTTTGTGTCGCGGTCGCATCTTGGATTTTACTTGAAAAGAAAGAATTTGGAGCGTGACCGCGCAGGCGCAGACTGAAACGCGAGCACACAAAAGCGCAACAACCTCACAGAAAGAGGCGTGTGTGTGTGTGTGTGTGTGCGCGCGCGCGCGTGTGTGTGATAAGCCTACAGCGCACCTGTCTGTCCGCCGTGCGCGAGGCTGTGCGGGCTGTGACGTGTGTCATCTCATCGACACGTGCGCGCGCTCGCGTCCCTCTGCCGAGTGACCGCTCGAGCTAAGGCGCGGTGCGTGGCGCCCCTCGCACGCCTCGTACGTGGCGTGCGTGAGGCGGCCCGTCCCTCCGCGGCGCGTGGCGGACGGTACACGTCATATTCCCGCATGTTTCTTATCGGGGTCCCTGCAGGGGGTCCCCCCCCCACACAGAGGAGCAGCCATCACTGCCTTCTGGGGGAAGTCCCTCCGCCTTCTGGGGGACACACACCCGGA
Source organism: Lampris incognitus (assembly GCF_029633865.1). NCBI lineage: Eukaryota > Metazoa > Chordata > Actinopteri > Lampriformes > Lampridae > Lampris > Lampris incognitus. The sequence goes on along the minus strand of NC_079214.1, from coordinate 4,748,425 downwards.
CAAAGCGCGCGGCTCATTTAGCGCATGTTGTGTGGTCGCGGCACCGTTCTGCGGCGGTCGGGTCCATTTGAAGCTCGGGTATCGGCAGCACGGCGTCTCCCGCTCAACACGCGATGCCTTGCTGCCCCACACGGTCGACACGGCAGCGCTTTTACTCCTGTTCAGAAGGCTTCTGCAAACGAACCCTGCAGCGGCGGCTGGCCAGTACAGGGCGCTGCCCCCCCCCCTTCAGATATCAAGAGAGGAAAACCTAATTAAACACCCTGACTAGAACGTAGCTGTATAGTGATGAAATACAAGCGTTGTCCGTCTGGGGGCGCCTGTCAGCAGCATTACATACTGGTTCAAATGGTGTTAGGTTGGTTTCTGTCTGAATACGTATACTTCCTGTCTGAATACGTATACTTCCTGTCTGAATACGTATACTTCCTGTCCGAATACATATACTTCCTGTCTGAATACGTATACTTCCTGTCTGAATACGTATACTTCCTGTCTGAATACACATACTTCCTGTCTGAATACACATACTTCCTGTCCGAATACGTATACTTCCTGTCTGAATACACATACTTCCTGTCTGAATACACATACTTCCTGTCCGAATACGTATACTTCCTGTCTGAATACGTATACTTCCTGTCTGAATACGTATACTTCCTGTCTGAATACACATACTTCCTGTCTGAATACACATACTTCCTGTCCGAATACGTATACTTCCTGTCTGAATACTTATACTTCCTGGGTGAGGGGCGCCGGCCAAACCATGCCTTATGTAAGCCCTCAAACTTGTGGCGAGCAGGTGACCTGAGGCTGCCGTCTGATCGGTTTCTTCAGATTTTCCAGGGGGCGCAGTTCTGTGCTGCCCCAGACACTCCCACTTTCATTGGCAGTGAATTGGTATTGTTTTAATGGTTATTGATCTAATGTGATTGGACAATTCTCGTGGCTGTCAATCATGTTCACACCTACCACCACGCCTCGTCTCGGCTGTCAATCATCCACCGTCTACCGACCCTGATAAAATCTATAGGCTACATTGTCCTTCTTAATAACTCTGTGACTGTGTGGACATTAAAGCAGCTGTCAGGTGGGCTGCGCCAAGCTAAATTGCCCCCCCCCCCAAGTTTTTAAGCAGCAGCCGCCGCTGGTATACAGTAGTTATATTCTCTGGCGTGAAGACGTGCTGCTGCTGCTGCTGCTGCCGCCGCTGCTGGATGGACGGGAGCCGCCAGTCTTGGGTTTCCTAATTCAGCAAGAACGCTGCCACACGCCAGCGGGCCGGGGCAGGCTCCAGCAGCACTACACGTTTTGCAGATCTGCAGGGAAAAACACACATATTCCCATTCAGTCAGGCGTAATGCTGAGGTGGCGGGATCGCATTTGGAAAAAACGAAAACAAACAAACAACACACAACAACACCCAACAACACACAACAACACACAACAACACCCCCCCTTTCCTGTGGTGTGATAAGGCAACAGAAGGTTGTCGTGGGATTGTGAAGTTGCAAGTGGAGCAGTGTAATGCGCATGCGCCCTGCGCTGCGCCGTGAACACGCCGCCGCCTTCTGCACAAAAGACCCCCAATTATAAATTTGACCCCCAGCCCGAGTGAGCCAGGGGGGGGTCAAGTCCATAACCTCTGACCCCCCCGCGCGCGCGCGCGAAGGCTGTCGGAGGAGAGCCGGCGAGCCGCTTGTTGTACGTGTCCTGCAGCCCGGCCCCATGCATTATTTACACGACTCAGTAGAAGTTGCGTGAACGCGGCTCGTGCCAGATGACCGGAGAGGGGGTCCCCCTGAGTGGGCGGACGGGCCGGATCCAAATGGACCCCGCGGAACCGCTAAAAGACACGGGCTCCAACAAGCGGAAGAGCGGCTGCGTGACTGACGTGCAGGGTGACGGCGGGAGACGTAAGAGGTGTCCGCTGCAGCGTGCACGCTTAATTAACGCTCCGCGCGCGCGCGCTCAGGGCACGTGAAAGTCATGGAAACGTCACAGAGGCGCCGACACACACAAAACCCCAGAATACCACAAAAGCTACAAAGCTTTTCTGCTTTTTTGGCAAACTGACTGGACGCCGGCCTTGTGGACGGTGAAGGAAAGCCAGGTCACGTGCTCTAACCGCCCCGCCCCCCCGAGCACGTGGGCCTGACAGCGTCATGACACAACAGCACGCGCCACACTTGACATCATGACCTTTGACCCGTAATGTTAATAACCTTGAAAACATGTCTGCTAAAAGAAACCAAACTCAAGAAAGATGTAGAAATGTGTGTGTGTTTATGTTTATGTTTCTGTTGATGTTTCTCCACACGCGCCTGCGAGGCAGAATGACGTCACAGGTCCGAAATAGACATTTCACCACAGCGTAGAAAGAAACAGTGTAGCGATCAAATGTGTGGACTCGAAAACACACACGCACACACACACACCACACACACGCACATACATAAACACACACCACACCACACCCACATACATACACACGCGGACGCACACAACACACACACCACACACGCACGTGCACATAAATACACACACACACATACATACACACACACATACATACACACACGCGCACACATATACACACACCACATACGCACACACACACACCACACACGCACGTGCACATAAATACACACACACACATACATACACACACACATACATACACACACGCGCACACATACACACACACCACATACGCACACACACACACCACAAACACACACACACATACACACACACGTGCACGCATACACACACACCACACACGCACGCGCACATAAATACACACACATCACACACGCACGCGCACGCATACACACACACAACACACGCACGCGCACATAAATACACACACCACACACACACACACACACACACACACACACACACGAGGAAGATGTTCATCCTCCATTTCGACACCTTTCTTTCTTTCACCTTTTCTCAGTTTTGAATATTCATATCTGTGTTGAAGAAGCATGACGTCACACACCACACACCACACACACTGTGTGTGTGTGGTGTGTGTGTGTGTGTGTGTGGTGTGTGTGTAGTGTGTGTGTGTGTGTCTGTGTGTGTGTAGTGTGTGTGAGAGAGAGAGAGAGAGAGAGAGAGTGGGGGGGTGTATAGTGCGACAGTGGGCAGAGCCAGAAAGGTCAGGGGAGGCAGGAGCCGGGCGGCCTGGCCGGCTGCTGGGGCTTTGAAGCTAACAGATGGTGAAGGTTAGGTGACGTCCCCTCCTGGCCTCCCCCGGTAATTGAGGATAATGTGAGCGGCGAGGAGTGAGGAGCGAGGAGCGAGGGCGGGCCTGTCCACTGTACGGCCCGCGGAGGAGACGCCGGGTTAATATGAAAATGATTCTGCATTACGGCTGGCTTTGTGAGGCCGGCTGCGATCCTAATCCTGGCCTGAGGCGGCGGGGATGAGGAGTGTCACCCCGGGCCCAGGCGCCTCGCCATGCACATGAATATATCTCCCACCTCCCGCCCCCGTGCCCCCTCTAACCAGCCCTCTGCCAGCACCCATTACACACCGCCGCTCCGCAGCCAGGCGTGGAGGGCGTTTTGGGGTTTGGCGAGTGTCTGAGAGCCAGCTGACGTCTCCGGT
>NC_079214.1:4722301-4739801 GCF_029633865.1 Lampris incognitus | reverse complement strand
GTATTGTGTTGTTTTCCTGCTCTGTGGTCAGTATTGTGTTGTTCTGTGGTCAGTATTGTGTTGTTTTCCTGCTCTGTGGTCAGTATTTTGTTGTTTTCCTGCTCTGTTGTCAGTATTGTGTTTTTCTGTGGTCAGTATTTTGTTGTTTTCCTGCTCTGTGGTCAGTATTGTGTTGTTTTCCTGCTCTGTGGTCAGTATTGTGTTGTTTTCCTGCTCTGTGGTTAGTATTGTGTTGTTTTCCTGCTCTGTGGTCAGTATTGTGTTGTTTTCCTGCTCTGTGGTTAGTATTGTGTTGTTTTCCTGCTCTGTGGTTAGTATTGTGTTGTTTTCCTGCTCTGTGGTCAGTATTGTGTTGTTTTCCTGCTCTGTGGTCAGTATTGTGTTGTTTTCCTGCTCTGTGGTCAGTATTGTGTTGTTTTCCTGCTCTGTGGTCAGTATTGTGTTGTTTCCCTGCTCTGTGGTCAGTCCTGTGGTGTTTTCCTGCTCTGTGGTCAGTATTGTGGTGTTTTCCTGCTCTGTGGTCAGTATTGTGTTTTTCTGTGGTCAGTATTGTGTTGCTCTGTGGTCAGTATTGTGTTGCTCTGTGGTCAGTATTGTGTTGTTTTCCTGCTCTGTGGTCAGTATTGTGTTGTTTTCCTGCTCTGTGGTCAGTATTGTGTTGTTTTCCTGCTCTGTGGTCAGTATTGTGTTGTTTTCCTGCTCTGTGGTCAGTATTGTGTTGTTTTCCTGCTCTGTGGTCAGTATTGTGTTGTTCTGTGGTCAGTATTGTGTTGTTTTCCTGCTCTGTGGTCAGTATTGTGTTGTTCTGTGGTCAGTATTGTGTTGTTTTCCTGCTCTGTGGTCAGTATTTTGTTGTTTTCCTGCTCTGTTGTCAGTATTGTGTTTTTCTGTGGTCAGTATTTTGTTGTTTTCCTGCTCTGTGGTCAGTATTGTGTTGTTTTCCTGCTCTGTGGTCAGTATTGTGTTGTTTTCCTGCTCTGTGGTTAGTATTGTGTTGTTTTCCTGCTCTGTGGTCAGTATTGTGTTGTTTTCCTGCTCTGTGGTTAGTATTGTGTTGTTTTCCTGCTCTGTGGTTAGTATTGTGTTGTTTTCCTGCTCTGTGGTCAGTATTGTGTTGTTTTCCTGCTCTGTGGTCAGTATTGTGTTGCTTTCCTGCTCTGTGGTCAGTATTGTGTTGTTTTCCTGCTCTGTGGTCAGTATTGTGTTGTTTTCCTGCTCTGTGGTCAGTATTGTGGTGTTTTCCTGCTCTGTGGTCAGTATTGTGTTTTTCTGTGGTCAGTATTGTGTTGCTCTGTGGTCAGTATTGTGTTGCTCTGTGGTCAGTATTGTGTTGTTTTCCTGCTCTGTGGTCAGTATTGTGTTGTTTTCCTGCTCTGTGGTCAGTATTGTGTTGTTTTCCTGCTCTGTGGTCAGTATTGTGTTGTTTTCCTGCTCTGTGGTCAGTATTGTGTTGTTCTCCTGCTCTGTGGTCAGTATTGTGTTGTTTTCCTGCTCTGTGGTCAGTATTGTGTTGTTTTCCTGCTCTGTGGTCAGTATTGTGTCCTGCTCTGTGGTCAGTATTGTGTTGTTTTCCTGCTCTGTGGTCAGTATTGTGTTGTTTTCCTGCTCTGTGGTCAGTATTGTGTTGTTTTCCTGCTCTGTGGTCAGTATTGTGGTGTTTTCCTGCTCTGTGGTCAGTATTGTGGTGTTTTCCTGCTCTGTGGTCAGTATTGTGTTTTTCTGTGGTCAGTATTGTGTTGCTCTGTGGTCAGTATTGTGTTGCTCTGTGGTCAGTATTGTGTTGTTTTCCTGCTCTGTGGTCAGTATTGTGTCCTGCTCTGTGGTCAGTATTGTGTTGTTTTCCTGCTCTGTGGTCAGTATTGTGTTGTTTTCCTGCTCTGTGGTCAGTATTGTGTCCTGCTTTGTGGTCAGTATTGTGTTGTTTTCCTGCTCTGTGGTTAGTATTGTGTTGTTTCCCTGCTCTGTGGTCAGTATTGTGTTGTTCTCCTGCTCTGTGGTCAGTATTGTGTTGTTTTCCTGCTCTGTGGTCAGTATTGTGTTGTTTTCCTGCTCTGTGGTCAGTATTGTGTCCTGCTCTGTGGTCAGTATTGTGTTGTTTTCCTGCTCTGTGGTCAGTATTGTGTTGTTTTCCTGCTCTGTGGTCAGTATTGTGTTGTTTTCCTGCTCTGTGGTCAGTATTGTGGTGTTTTCCTGCTCTGTGGTCAGTATTGTGGTGTTTTCCTGCTCTGTGGTCAGTATTGTGTTTTTCTGTGGTCAGTATTGTGTTGCTCTGTGGTCAGTATTGTGTTGCTCTGTGGTCAGTATTGTGTTGTTTTCCTGCTCTGTGGTCAGTATTGTGTCCTGCTCTGTGGTCAGTATTGTGTTGTTTTCCTGCTCTGTGGTCAGTATTGTGTTGTTTTCCTGCTCTGTGGTCAGTATTGTGTCCTGCTTTGTGGTCAGTATTGTGTTGTTTTCCTGCTCTGTGGTTAGTATTGTGTTGTTTCCCTGCTCTGTGGTCAGTATTGTGTTGTTCTGTGGTCAGTATTGTGTTGTTTTCCTGCTCTGTGGTTAGTATTGTGTTGTTCTGTGGTCCGTATTGTGTTGTTTTCCTGGCCCGTCTTCACATTTAAAGACGTTAATTCCCCTCGTTTATTCAACACGAGGCTGCTCCGCGCCCAGGCCACGCCCCCGCACGCAAAGCGCGTGCTGGGTGGCCGCCGGAAGCGGGGCTTTTGGGGAACCCCTCCAGGGTGGAGCAGTTCAGAAACTGTTTTCGGTGCTGACAGGGAAAACAGAATTGTTTGGCTCGTCCTTGACACTTTTTCAAGCTTCTGATTGGCCAGCACGGCTTTAGGGTTAAGGTTATATCGCCCCCTGTTGGTCTGGCATGCTCTTGACAGGTAGTGCATTCAAGTGCGCTGTTTGCATACTTATTTTAAACTAAAACCTCAGCGAGTATACGCTCAGCTTACTTTTTAAGTACTTAGCAGAGATACGCTAAACAAAATTACACTTAAGTATACTTTGCTTAAACTGACAAGTAGTACATTGATGTACTTGGGTAAATATACTTGAGCTGTACTTAACGAAATGAACTTCAAGTATCCTTCCTTGTGAGGGGATTGTGTTGAGTAGCATGTGTGTTTGCGTTTCCATTTGGAGGGAGACTGGATGGATTTGTGGACGTCATTTTTTTTAATAATTTTTTTAATTTTTTTTTGAGAACGAAGGAGGAAACCTCCGTTTTCAAAAGTACCCGGGTACGTGTAGACTAGGCATCCGTTTTGCTCCGGAAACGTGCTTGCTCCGCTCCGCTCCGCTCAGCGCGGGGGTCTTTGTCTGTTTCCGGGTCAGACGCCGGGAACTTGCTGGTTCATGCACACAAACAGTTCAGCGAAAGAACAACTCCGACTAGGGTGACTAAAAACCACAGGACATCAAATGACTGATGAAGAATCAAACTGCCAATCATGTTGCGCTTGTGTCAATCTAGTCGGATTCAAAATCCATGTGACAATTTGCCGCTGTAGCGCCACCCTGCTGTCTTATACTGCAGGCGCACTTGTGACGACATGGATCAACACAAACCTGCAGAGTGGTATTAACATTGTTGTATTAACATTGTTGTAACAACGTGTGTTGCTTATAAACACCACTAGCAAGAGAAGATGACACTTTAAATCACCACACAAATCAGCATTAGCGTCCACCAGGCCTCTGGTTTCTTCCAAGGGCAACAGGATGTTGCGCAAAAGGCATCACTTCCTGTCCAACACTACCATTTCCCGCCAGGGTGCTTATCACAATAGGGAGGATCGCGAGACAAGCCGGATGTGTTGTGCATCTTGCACAACCCGATTACAACCTTAACAACAATGACAAGGTCATATTGTACCATAAAAGGTCACCACATGGAGCTTTAAGGCGTTTGCATGGCATCTGCAGTGATCAATGCATCACCTTGATCCGATCCACGGCAGAGAGGGAATCTGCTTTTTGGTGCAAATGTCCGGCCTTGTTTGGCATCCGCACACACATTCCTCACATCACTGTGGGATGACGGACATTTTCTTTTACCCTTCTGTGTTTCATGATGGAGCGCCTATTTCCATGAATCACAGGACGTCGTTTTTATTTTATTCTTCATTTTTTTCACCGGCGCTTTGAATTTTATTTATTTGCCTCCCCAGCGGGGGTGAATCGCTTCAAGCGTTTGGGGTATTTGCAGGCGTTGCCTGGCATGTTTTCCATGTGGAGACGAGACCAGCGAAGAGGAACCGGCGGCGCAGCAGGCCTTTCTTTATGACCTCCTGATTACTTCACCTTTTTCAACACAATTGGAGGGAAAACGCATTCCTCCTTCTTCTGACCTGCCGGGTCCCGGCAGAAGGAGCGTCTCTGAACAGGAAAACCAAAAAAAGCCACTTTTAAATAAGATCAATTGTAAACAAACTCGGGCCAAAGCTTTGAAGGGCGCCGCCCAGAGACTTAGCTCGCCCTGTGGCGAGGAATATTTCTTCAACCCGGTTTAAATTTCAGGTGTCTTGGGTTTAGAAAAAGCCTGCAACAAAAGGAGGCGAGTCTCTGAACAGCGAACGGTGTGTGCTGCCCGGGCAGACGTCGGTCGGGGTTGTCTTTGTGTTGTGTGAGACAGGAGGGCAGGTGTGAGACAGGAGGGCAGGTGTGAGACAGGAGGGCAGATGTGAGACAGGAGGGCTGGTGTGAGACAGGAGGGCAGGTGTGAGACAGGAGGGCAGGTGTGAGACAGGGGGGCCGGTGTGAGACAGGAGGGCAGATGTGAGACAGGAAGGCCGGTGTGAGACAGGAAGGCAGGTGTGAGACAGGAGGGCTGGTGTGAGACAGGAAGTTAGATGTGAGACAGGAGGGCCGGTGTGAGACAGGAGGGCAGATGTGAGACAGGAGGGCCGGTGTGAGACAGGAGGGCCGGTGTGAGACAGGAGGGCAGATGTGAGACAGGAGGGCCGGTGTGAGACAGGAGGGCAGGTGTGAGACAGGAGGGCCGGTGTGAGACAGGAGGGCCGGTGTGAGACAAGAGGGCCGGTGGGAGACAGGAGGGCAGGTGTGAGACAGGAGGGCAGGTGTGAGACAGGAGGGCAGATGTGAGACAGGAGGGCCGGTGTGAGACAGGAGGGCAGATGTGAGACAGGAGGGCAGGTGTGAGACAGGAGGGCAGATGTGAGACAGGAGGGCTGGTGTGAGACAGGAAGGCAGGTGTGAGACAGGAGGGCAGGTGTGAGACAGGAGGGCCGGTGTGAGACAGGAGGGCAGATGTGAGACAGGAAGGCCGGTGTGAGACAGGAGGGCAGGTGTGAGACAGGAGGGCTGGTGTGAGACAGGAAGTTAGATGTGAGACAGGAGGGCAGATGTGAGACAGGAGGGCCGGTGTGAGACAGGAGGGCAGATGTGAGACAGGAGGGCCGGTGTGAGACAGGAGGGCCGGTGTGAGACAGGAGGGCCGGTGTGAGACAGGAGGGCCGGTGTGAGACAGGAAGGCAGGTGTGAGACAGGAGGGCAGATGTGAGACAGGAGGGCCGGAGTGAGACAGGAGGGCCGGTGTGAGACAGGAGGGCCGGTGTGAGACAGGAGGGCAGGTGTGAGACAGGAGGGCCGGTGTGAGACAGGAGGGCAGATGTGAGACAGGAAGGCCGGTGTGAGACAGGAGGGCTGGTGTGAGACAGGAAGTTAGATGTGAGACAGGAGGGCCGGTGTGAGACAGGAGGGCCGATGTGAGACAGGAGGGCCGGTGTGAGACAGGAGGGCCGGTGTGAGACAGGAGGGCAGATGTGAGACAGGAGGGCCGGTGTGAGACAGGAGGGTAGGTGTGAGACAGGAGGGCCGGTGTGAGACAGGAGGGCCGGTGTGAAACAAGAGGGCCGGTGTGAGACAGGAGGGCCGGTGTGAGACAAGAGAGCCGGTGGGAGACAGGAGGGCAGGTGTGAGACAGGAGGGCAGGTGTGAGACAGGAGGGCAGATGTGAGACAGGAGGGCCGGTGTGAGACAGGAGGGCAGGTGTGAGACAGGAGGGCAGATGTGAGACAGGAGGGCAGGTGTGAGACAGGAGGGCAGGTGTGAGACAGGAGGGCCGGTAAGAGACAGGAGGGCAGGTGTGGGACAGGAGGGCAGGTGTGAGACAGGAGGGCAGATGTGAGACAGGAGGGCCGGTGTGAGACAGGAGGGCCGGTGTGAGACAGGAAGGCAGGTGTGAGACAGGAGGGCAGATGTGAGACAGGAGGGCCGGATTGAGACAGGAGGGCCGGTGTGAGACAGGAGGGCCGGTGTGAGACAGGAGGGCCGGTGTGAGACAGGAAGGCAGGTGTGAGACAGGAGGGCAGATGTGAGACAGGAGGGCCGGAGTGAGACAGGAGGGCCGGTGTGAGACAGGAGGGCCGGTGTGAGACAGGAGGGCAGGTGTGAGACAGGAGGGCCGGTGTGAGACAGGAGGGCAGGTGTGAGACAGGAGGGCCGGTGTGAGACAGGAGGGCAGGTGTGCAGCGAACCTCAGCGTGAGTCCTTCTTTACTGGACTTCAGGAGGAGGATCACCGTGAAACCGCATCTGCATGCAGCGCCGGGTGCAGGTTCTGCTCTCGTCGAGGTCTCTGGCCCGTCAACATCATTGCAAGAACAAAACAATAATGTTCTTGAGGATGTTGGACACGTTGTCCATGTTCAGCCCCTGGTTGTGATCAATGTCGGCTATATTCCGTTGAGTTGCATGACTCTTAGAATGAACACATTAATTGATGTTTGGGTTTTTAAAGCTATGGGTCATTCTCAATCACGTGACTTTTTCTTCGACAACGAACAGCTCCGCCATGTTGGAGGACAGCGAGACTTTATTCTTATTGAACTGAACAAACGGCTTGGCTGTGAGATCTTCACATTACACAAAAGGGAACAGGTGTGTAGAACCTGATAATGTAATAAATTCCCAATGATGTAATAACCCCGATAATGTAATAAAAATCTGCTCTTGAGTCCACTGAAAATGCAATAAAACCTGATAATGTAATAACTTCCTGATAATGTAATAAAGTGCATGTCCCAATAATGTAATACACTTTTTACCAATAATGTAATAATGTGTTACATTAACGGGACGTTATTAGGGTTAGGTGTAGGGTTTAGGGTTAGCTATGACATATAGTTTATTACATTATCGGGAAATGCACTTTATTACATTATCAGGAAGTTATTACATTATCAGGAAGTTATTACATTATCAGGTTTTATTGCATTTTCATTGGCCTCGAGTGCATTTTTTATTACATTATCAGGGTTATTACATTATCAGGGGTTATTACATTATCGGGGGGTTATTACATTATCAGGGTTATTACATTATCGGGGATTTATTACATTATCCGGTTCTACAAGGTGCATAAAGTATAGTAAAAAGAAAACAACAGCACCACAGATGGGAGGCTGGAGTGATAGTCCAGGACAGGTGGACCTTAGCTGGCCCGGTGTACGCCGAGCTTCTCGTGGTTCATCAGTCTTCACAAGAACGAAATGTTGCGCCAGAACCGCGGACAAGCGCACGGAAATAAAACACCCACTCTTCGAAAAGCAGTTTGCAAAATGCGTTTTACAAAGTTCTGGCCTGACTGACGACGCGAAGGATGAGGTTCGAGCCACGGAGAAAGCGCTTAGGAACCACGACACCTTGAAACCCGTCCCGTCACTGACTGCTTAGAACCAGGACGCGCCGCGCAGGGAAGCCGCCTGCGCAGGCGCACCGCGCAGAGACGCCGCCTGCGCAGGCGCACCGCGCAGGGACGCCGCCTGCGCAGGCGCACGGCGCAGGGACCGCAACACGGCACCCTACCAATTGGAGCCGTTTTCCTCCAACATGGCGGATGTTTTGCCGTCACGTGATATGTGACGTCATGCGAGACTGACCCATAGGATGCTGTACATCTTTAAAATGAACTTCTTTAGAAATGTGACTACAATCTTAATGGCGAAATAAAGACGGATGAAAGAAAGTATGTCTTTCAGGATGGCAAATGTATAAGTCTTACTATGCGTTAGTAAAATAAATAAATAAATAAATAGAAACCTTTTGGGAATCCGCTTGATGATCCATCACCTGATCAGAATCGGAGTCCAGACACTTCGGCCAGGGCACGCCATAAAGTCAGCCTGTGAGACTTTCCATACAGCGCCTTTGTTTTGGCCAAGTCCAAGTTGCTTTATGTGTTTTTTCCCTGCCAAGTCCCGCAGTCACCCCAGCTCATCCCAGACAGTCCCCGCTCTGCACTGTTGATGCTATTAAACCAAACACATCACAGGAAGGTGGGCAAGTAATCACAGCAGAGAACCTGACTGGTTTTTATTGGCCGGAGCTTTTAAGTGAACTTCAGTGGCTGAACTGAAGAGGGAACAGTGATGACTGTAATTTGGTTTCTCTTTGTAGGGAGCCCTCGTCAAAACCAAATAAACCGGCTGGCCAACCGCTCCCCCGCTCTCTCATCTGAGAGAGACAGAGAGAGAGAGAGAGAGAGAGAGAGAGAGAGAGAGAGAGAGAGAGAGAGAGAGACCCTGCTATCATCATTTTATTTTGATTTTTTTGTCCTTTTCTTTAATCCTCCTGATGAAGTCTGGACAGGCAGCGGCATGCTCTCACCCACAGCAATTTCACCACACCATATGTGCCTCACACACAGAAGGGTCCGAGAGAGAGAGAGAGAGAGAGAGAGAGAGAGAGAGAGAGAGAGAGAGAGAGAGAGAGAGAGAGAGAGAGAGAGACAGAGACAGAGAGCGAGAGACAGAGAGAGAGAGAGAGAGAGAGAGAGAGAGAGACAGAGAGAGACAGAGAGAGAGAGAGAGAGAGAGAGAGAGAGAGAGAGAGAGAACGGGGAGAGAGAGAGAGAGAGAGAGAGAGAGAGAGAGAGAGAGAGAGAACGGGGAGAGAGAGAGACAGAGAGAGAGAGAGAGAGAGAGAGAGAGAGAGAGAGAGAGAGAGAGAGAGAGAGAGAAACGGGGAGAGAGAGAGAGAGAGAGAGAGAGAGAGAGAGAGAGAGAGAGAGAGAGAGAGAGAGAGAGAAACGGGGAGAGAGAGAGAGGGAGCGTGAAATAAAACAAGAAAAGAAAAACCGGGGGGGGATCAGTCGAGGTACGTTGCCGCCCTGTGAGTGACAGCCTGCCTGTGGCGACCTCCCCGGGCCCACCCCGGGCCCACGCTGCACCGTGTCACGGAGTAACAACGGGGCTGAATGGGGCAACGCGTCGTGCCAGAAAGACGCGTCGGCGTCAGCGTTAAGCCCCTCCCCCCTTTTAACTAAAACACAAGCACACACGCAGGTACACAACCGAGCCAGGGGTCTCATGCAGCATCGTTACTGTGGGCCAAGGCGGTCTCCAACACCCATGGGATTTGGTAGCCCCGGGGTTTGTCTCAGAGACCCGTGTAGAACCGACACCGACGTCTTGCAGGCCTGCTGATGGCTCGTGGCAAGAGGCAGGCGACAGGAGGGAGGGAGGATAAACACCCATCATGCTTTGCTGCTGGCTGACAGACAAGTTGAGGGCTGCTAAAATAAACCCAGGGGTGTGTAAGAGCAAATCTCAGGTACTCACACTACTGCGGACAGGTGGTCGCGACACAAAATGGCGGCGGTGGTGGGCGGAAGGAGCTGCTCGGCCCCTCCCTCCCCGAGACAGGATGTGGTGCCGGCACCCTGGTCACGTGTCAGGAGAGCGAGGCTGCCTGAGCGCGCGCCGTGGCTGGCTCCCCTCCGTCACGTGTCTGCCGGGGGAGACGAGTCGCTGCAGAGACGTAGGGGGGATGGGAGATGGGGGGGGGGCGACAACATGTTTCATATTTCGTTTCTCTCTCATCCCCGGCGACGTGCCTGCGCTTCGTGAGTGACAGCGGTGTGTTGGTGTTGGTTTGTGTCGGACGCCGTCATTCAACAGGAACATGCACGTGTGAACGTGATCGGGGCCGTCTAGTCCAGTGGTTCTCAACCTTTTTGGGGTCCTGGACCCCCTGCGTATTTTTGATCTACCCTGAGGACCCCTCCACCTGATCTTGGGGGAGGGGGGTTGCAATTTGATAGAAACAGTAGAAACTGCATTTTAAATTGCATTATAGCATTTATTCACTCTTTGGGGCAAAAATAAGAACTTTCAGTTGTAACTTAGATATAGTTAACAAAACAGAATTCTTATGCAGTAACTTTCAGATATATGTAACAACACAGAATTCTTATGCAGTAACTTTCAGATATATGTAACGACAGAGTTTTTATGCAGTAACTTTTAACAGTGCAAACGGGAGCGAGATCTCTTATTAAAATACAATAAATGACACTTGTGAAACAGATGTAATTAGAGAAAAAAGTCCTGTTACCCTTCATAGTTTGTGTAGATAAAGGTCTCAGTCACATTTGAGTAAAATAATCCTATTTCTATAAATGTCATAGGATCTTTTCTTTAAAGATGTTTTATTGTCACGGACCCCTTGCAATTACACCACGGACCACTAGGGGTCCGCGGACCCCCGGTTGAGAAACACTGGTTTAGAGACCCGCAACTAAATCTGGATCTGCGGAGACTGTATTGCGTTTGATCTCGGCGAGAGGGGGGGGCGGTATTCAGAAAAGGCAGGATGGGGTACAGCAGGGCCTAAAATAATGCCATTCTGGTGAACAGATCCGGCTCGCTTACATACGAGAGGAGATTCATAAGCGTGTTTAGTCTCCATCAGCTTGCACGTGACCCTCTGGCCCCGCCCCGTCCCGCAGATCCAGCATAAACCCCTCCCCCTCCGCCGGACCCGTCTAATTCCTGCAGCCCGGCCCACACTGACGTCTTTATTTTATGTCATAAATTCACGGTCATTGAGTTCATCCAGCCGTGAAAACCCGGTTGAAATGTAATAAACAAGTGGTTAAAAGAGGCAACATTGATTAAAAAACAACGTATTTGAAGTATAGCGCTGTGTAACCTAATGTTTAGTTAAAAGATGTAGCGCCGTTTAAGCGAGGTTTATTTGACGTTGGGGCGTAACGGGTCACATGACCAGCGTTTCGTTACGCCGTTGCATTGTGGGTCAGAACCAACATGGATGCGGAGGAGAGACGTGTCAGCCCGTAAAGGACCCTATTCTACACCGGGTTCGAGAGGCGCGCAGGGTAACTGGCCGTCCTTTGTGTCGTGTTTGTTGACGTGGCTTTGCGTGTGACGCGTTTTCAGCAGGTTTGCTGGATTTCATCGCGTTTCTGTCGCGCTAACGTTTGTTAGCCAGCCGACGCTACTGTAAACTACTAATAAGACCCGTTAGCTAGTTAGCCCCTAGCTAACGGATCTGACCCTTTAGCCGAGCGGTTAGTGACGTCGCCTTGTGGTGCAGTACGCCTCGTATCGAATCCCGCACCGGGCAACAAAATAACTGGTTACATTTGTTAGCCAGCCGACGCTAGCTGGACAGACTTTAAACGGGACGAGAGATGTATACTCTCAACTTGATGACAGATGTATACTCTCAACTTGATGACAGATGTATATTTTCAACTTGATGACAGATGTATATTCTCAACTTGGTTATATTCTCAACTTGATGACAGATGTATATTCTCAACTTGATTATATTCTCAACTTAATGACAGATGTATATTCTCAACTTGATGAGAGATGTATAGTCTCAACTTGATGACAGATGTATACTCTCAACTTGATGACAGATGTATATTCTCAACTTGATGACAGATGTATATTCTCAACTTGATGAGAGATGTATAGTCTCAACTTGATGACAGATGTATATTCTCAACTTGATGAGAGATGTATAGTCTCAACTTGATGAGAGATGTATATTCTCAACTTGATGAGAGATGTATATTCTCAACTTGATGACAGATGTATACTCTCAACTTGATGACAGATGTATATTCTCAACTTGATGAGAGATGTATAGTCTCAACTTGATGACAGATGTATACTCTCAACTTGATGACAGATGTATAGTCTCAACTTGATGACAGATGTATATTCTCAACTTGATGAGAGATGTATAGTCTCAACTTGATGACAGATGTATACTCTCAACTTGATGAGAGATGTATAGTCTCAACTTGATGACAGATGTATACTCTCAACTTGATGAGAGATGTATAGTCTCAACTTGATGACAGATGTATATTCTCAACTTGATGACAGATGTATATTCTCAACTTGATGAGAGATGTATAGTCTCAACTTGATGAGAGATGTATATTCTCAACTTGATGAGAGATGTATATTCTCAACTTGATGACAGATGTATACTCTCAACTTGATGACAGATGTATATTCTCAACTTGATGAGAGATGTATAGTGTAACGTGCATGGGTAAGAAGACAGGCTGGCTGGCCGCTGGGTGGCGGGTCTGACCCTTTAGTCTAGCGGTTAGCGATGTCTCCTGCGGTGCGGGCGACACGGGTTCGCTTCCCGGCCGCGGCAGTTCCTGTGGTTGCGTTGTCTCCCGAATTCGTTACAATATTCTAAAGTCGATGTCTGTTTGTCTCAGTGTAGCTGGATTTTCGGCTCCCCGTTTTTTTTTTTAATTCAAAATTTACTTTTAAGATAACTCCGCTTCGACAGCTTTTTTATGACAAAAAAGTAAAATACACATACAGGAATCAACATAACAGCAATGTACATGCAGCTCCAAACAGAAACTCACAATGAACAAAGCACACCTCCCATTCAAGATATAACAATGTCCTATATCATGAAAAAATACATAAACTGAATGAAAAATAAAATTAAGTAAAAAAAGAAAGAAAAACAATTGCACTAAAATTGAAAATAAACACAAGAATAAAGAAGCATTAAGTCACAGAGTTGTCAGAGGATTCTTTAAAGATATTGTCAGTAGTTTAACAATTTGTACTCTTGTTGGCCACCGCGCGTTGATGACGCAGTGACGCGTTTCTCTGACCAATCAGAGGTCTGCATTCATTTTGGTACCCGCTCCAGTTTTTTGAGAGTGCAACAAAGGTGGTACCAGAAAAGTGGTACCAGTTACCAAGGCGCCGGTACTTTCCAGTAATGGAAAACGAAAAAAGGGCGAGTCGAGTTGAGCCGGTACCACGGAGTGGAAGAGGGGCATTAGTGAAGTGTGTATAGACTGGCTCAGTGGGGTCCAAACTGGGCCGTGACCCACCACTGGGTTCACAATAAACACATTTTGTTTGGAGACTGAATTTGAATTAAAGAGAAAAAAAAAAGACAAGAAAAAAAAATTATTTTGATGCTTTTTGAGCTAATGAAAACCATGCAGTGATTTAATTGTATTCCAAAATGTCAGCAGGATAATGCTTAATGTTGTCCTGCCTCGTCTGGATCATTTGATCATTAGCAGGCCTTGACTGGAGACTGAATATTGGAATATTACAGTGATGAACAATACAGAGTGGATTGTTTACCATCTCACTTTATGACGGATAATGAGAATCAGTGGTTGTTTTGCTGCACAAAATATTCATTGGCGTTCAAAAAGAAGGTGGGCCACGCATGTAAAACTGGACTACATGACCAACACACTTCATTTGTTTTCCTGTTTGAGACACAGACAGACAAAAAAACAAAAAAAGAGAGGGAGAGAGATAAGGTGCATTTAGACGGTGATTGGGCCATAGATAGATAAGGAGGTGTTGGTCAAGCCTTCTATTTTAGCTGAGAATTAAAGGGGACTCAGGAGGACTGTGTCCTTTAGCCGAAGCTAACAGGAGCATGTTCCGGCCTTCTGATGTTTGGTTCTGTCACCTGAAATACTCCCCGCTCGCTGCTGCTGAGATGCTCTGCACACGGACGTGTAGAAGTTAAACACACACATATATATATATATATCGCTAAAACGTGACATAAGTTACATGCAATTACATAAAGGATTCTGGATCCAACCCTGTTCCAGTCCAGCGTGGAAATGCACGAAGTAACTACGTCGAAGGCGAATGTTGACTCTTTCAACTTTGGAGGGTTTCTCTCTTATGCATTTCTAAATTTGGCGAGGTGGATTTTGGGTGGTTTTAAGCCGCGTTTAGAAATTGTTAGCTTAGCTGCATATGCTGCATGGTAGCACAGTGACACAGCAACCACAGCCTGGTTGTTAGCAAAATGATGCTGAAATATTTACTTAACATGTTAAAATGTTTAATTAACCTCGTCACGTGTTACTTCTATTCATATTGCCATATACTTGTTAAAAGCAGAATGATGCAAACAGAGAACAAGAGCCTGTTTTGTTCTTGCCAGAGGTGCAAAATGAATGGATCTGGATGTCATTTGAGAGCCCTGAAACAAAGACTACCCTTTGGAGATCTCTAGTGTTTCCCAAGGCCATAGACAAAATGCTGAATATTGTTTTTTTTTTTTTGTAGCTTTAAAAAAAATTGTATATTTGATTTTAAGCACACAAAATTTTTTTATTTAGTTGCTTATGAAAAGAAGAAAAGTGTACCAATTCTCTTTCAGCCGAACATCACTGTGAATTGTCCGTCACAGGAAGACATCTGCATCCGTAAAACAGAGTGGCTTTAAATGTGTTTTAGATGGCGGTAATCAGGCCTGCTGGGTGACGGATGCTGTCTGGGTTTCTGCTGTACCTATGCAGCTTTGAACGCAGCAGGTGTAGACCAGCGCTCCATCGTCATGTGGTCTGCATGTGGAGAAGTCTGGGCGAGGAGGCTGACCTCCACTGTCCGGCCCCCCCGCAGCAAGGCAGCCATTCGTCTCTGGCCACGAGGATCTGTGTAATGCACTTCCTTTGCTGCAGGGGAAACTGAGACATCCCGAGGTATTGATCTAAGTATTGACATCATTTGACTGTTCCTTTAAAGCTTAATGCCGGCCCGGTGAGGCGGGAGGGCCGGAGCGCGGCGGGTGATCGCTCTGTAATCAGGGCTGTGTGTACAGTACACGTCTTTGCAGTGTATTGTAGTATGTGTATGAGCATTCAAATACTCGTGTTATTTGATACAAGACGTGTGCTCCTTGACCTGGGACATCTCCGTCTCAACCCCTTTAGATCCTTGAGAACCAAAAAAACCAAAAGAGACGATTCCCCGTGTAGCACCATGGGCATCATTACTACAGTCATTCAAATTTCAATATACCACAATTAAAATGGATTTTTTTTTTTGTTGGTTTGAATTCTCTTTTGTTTTGTAATATTTAATTAGGTTTTGAAGTTCAGAATGAAGTTTGTTAGTCTGGTGGGAAATATCTATCCCGGATATCTCACCATCGGGTGCATTCGGCACCCTCTGGAAGTGTACATGAGCGATTGGTCACTTCTGACACAGCTCATGTCGTACTGAGTGTCTGTCCTTGTGTCCGGTCAGCAGATGGGCTCTGGGGCCTGCCCTTGACTTTGAGCTGTTCCCAGGCTCCGAGGGGCTCCGAGGGGCTCCGAGGGGCTCCGCGGGGACAGCTTTTTGTGACGCACAAACAGCAGATGTTCCTCAGCATTCCCTGTGGCCAGTCTAGGATGCCGTCTCTGTCCGGACCTGACCTTTGACCCCTCTGGCTGATTAGAACGCTCTTGCAGCAGAGGTCAAAGACAGGTTGCACATGCTAAATGCAACTTTGCCCAGTCGGGACAGGAGACGTTTGTTGCACGGACATTGTTTTTCTCATCTTAGTCGATCAAGTGTTTACATGTGAATTTTATGGAAAAGCAAAAAGAAACCGAAGATGCATATGAACTCTATGAGCTATATTTCACTAAACAGATATGTAGTCACGTTACTTTGCCGGTTTAATGAATAAAGAAAGTTGGATGTCCTGGGATCAGATGAGGTTTACACTTTAACCTCAGACTAAACTCGGGAAATAGGAATAATTCATTAATTAATCATGTGTGGCGCAAATCAGATCCGGACCACATATCAGGACTGGTTTTAAAACACGATGCTAGTACTGTGGAAACATGAACCAGCTGAAAACATGAAATATGAATCAGGCTGTATGTGTGTACTCTATCTAGTTTTAATGCTGTGTAGACACAGCCCAGCGGCTCAGACGAGGGAAAGCCAACCTGCTGAACAGTTCTGAGAGTAGTGACAGGATGCAGAGACCCGGTCCACACGTTCGTCATCTGAAAACGGATTACAGGTCAGCGTCTTTCTTGCTGTGTTCCTTGTGTCGTTTTCGACATGGCGCCGCTTTTCCCTGTTGGATAAATGGTGCGAGTGCATTTTCCAGTTTTCAACTGTCATTAATGATTTTACCACAAAACCAAAAAGTCCACAACAAAATAGGTTGTTGGAGGATGTTGCTCCAAAGAGACATGTGCATGATTTATTTATTTATTTTTCAGTCTAGAACGACCGGGATTTCACTCCTACTTAAAACCACCGTGGGCGGTCAAAATGACCGCTGGTTTTTAAACCCTATATTGTGTCAAGATAAATACCCCGTTGAGATATTAATGCATTACATATGTTAGCATGTCTGCTATGAAACTAACTGACGTCACAATTAACATTTTAACAACTGTAATACTGGTTTTACACCATTTAAACTTCAGAGAGAGACATGGTTGAATTTGAATAGCAAAACTGAAAAAGTGAAAATATTACCTGAAAAACAAAACGGAAAACACATGTTGCTAATCTTAACAAACGCAACAAGGCCTATAACATGCGAAAAGCAAAAAAAGAACTGAAAATAAATATTGAGACAGTCCCAAAGAACGACCGGAACTTAAAAACTACCAGAACGACCGTGGGCGGTCAAAATGACCTCCGCGGGTTTTAAACTCTATATTGTGTCAAGATAAATACCCAGTTGAGATATTAATGCATTACATATGTTAGTATGTCTGCTATGAAACTAACTGACGTCACAATTAACATTTTAACAACTTTAATACGATTTTTCAAACAATTTAAAATGGCCGCTGTCCAACGCCTGCACATACTGCAAGAATCAAGGGGCAGCGGGTCTGTGTCTTTTTTTCACAAACTTATTAAACTTTGAAAATCCAAAATGGTCAAAATGGCCAACTTGACCCCCACTCGGTTGTTTGAATAATAAATAAAAGTGTATCTTATCTTGTATTGACTATATTCTGCGAGTCTGTAGTTCCCTAATTCCCCGTGTAGTGTCTGGTACATCCTCCTGTAAGGTCAGCTTTGGTTCCCAGTTGCACGTTTCTTTCACCGCGAGGTTGATTTTAGAGTTGGACGGTTGTAATACGTCACACACGCCGTGATAAAGTCAGGCTGCGGCGAAGCCCAGCTAGCGCGGGGAGCGCGTCACGGGCTTCCATGGCCAGGTAATGAATCGGTGATGACAGCTCAGTCTCTCCGGTGGAGGCGCCTCTCCTCCAGCTCTCCCTCCGTCTCGCCGCATGTGGAGATGTTGTGAAGCCGCTCCCCGCTGACCCCTCCAGGCCCCGGGGCCCTCCAGGGGGACATGAGCCTCCCGCTGACCCACTTCAATACAGTTCCACCACAGACGCCTTTCACGGTTCCTGTAGCAGTGTTCGGACTTCTGAACGTGACAGG